>NW_026922074.1:0-19514 GCF_032062105.1 Saccostrea cuccullata | reverse complement strand
ATATTCATTAAATAATCCAGTGAAATAACATCTAGGCTGATCCAGGATTCAGCTGTTCAGAACTTTCTTGGAAGAAAAACGGTAGAAAATCAGTTTTGGTACTGAAATCCATAGGACCATACTGTTATTACATGAAGTCTCAAGCGCTGTGAAAGTCTGTGTTATTGTGTCAAAATAAGCAGCCATCGCGGCTTGTGAAGGACTAACATGACGTCGCTGCCAAGTTTATGACGTCACAATGCATAGGTAAGCTCGCTGACTAGATAGTTTACAGAAAGATAAGTACAACCTATTTTTGCAAGATGATGCAACAGGTATAAAAGTCGCTGCCAAAATCGTAGTAGCAGCGTTGTGAATCGTAGTAGCAGCGTACCAATGTAAACATAGTGTAAACACACACCCGTATTTAGGGGATTATATGTACTGAATTGACCCACTTATCCCCTCCAGGGGCTGCACTCCGTTGAACCCCCTATCCCCTCCAGGGGCTGCACTCTCTTGACCCACCTATCCCCCACAGGGGCTGCACTCCCTTGACCCACCTATCCCCCTCCAAACCTGCACTCAGTTGACCCGCCTATCCCCCTCAGCCAAAAAGTGCACTCAGTTGACCCGCCCATCCAGGCTGCTTATACTACTATCACTCTTTTCTTGATCAAGGGGTCAACTGTATAAATATATCTTCTTCCTGGTAAGAAAAGATTTTTTATTATTGATATGATTTTCGGATGAAATGTCAAGTTTCCGTGTCTTCCTCTGAGAGATCTACAACTATCTCTGTGTTAAAGATGCTTAAGTGTAGCCAAGAATCCGTCCTTTTTTAAAGTATTAAAGTATTTCAAAAGATTAGAGATTGTAAAAAATTGAAAATTGCAAGCGTTTAATGCATGTATAAATAGAATAAGTACATTAAAAACTTACGTTTAAGAGACAGCATTCACTGCTCACAAAAAAGACAATAAAATGTAATTAATAGATGATGTTAAGAAACAAATTACAAACTCTTGTACTATAACACTTGACGTAAAGGTCGATGGAGCAATAAATAATAACTAGATACGATCTCGTTGCGAGCAACGAGAGGTCTTCCGTCCGTTTTAGGAAAAGAAACCCAAGTAAAATCGAGCTGAAAAGAGATTCAAAATTTTTGTCACAAGGAGCATTGAACCCATGTCGCCAACGTGAATGCGCTTTTTTTTTTTTTTTACCTTTTTAATCCCCAACGCGCTAACCATTAAGCTATTTGGAGTACTGCTCTAAACATACTTGTGTATACTTTTGCAACAGTTCACCTATCTAAGAATTATAAAAAGCATTCATAATTTCGCGCCAAACGCCACGAGTTAATATTCGCGCCTTTTCTTTGGACTGATCTATTAAATAGGTATGATAGCTTCAATTAAATTTTAAAAATAAAACATTCTTAGCGCCTTTATTTTATTTCGACGTTAAGAAAGTATATGTAACACATTATACACTTTACATATCGTATCTAGCCCAGTTACACTAAAGCAGTGAAACGGAAATTAAGTTTTAAGATTGACACTCAATTGCAACGTACTACTGTAACGTGTCGGACCTGAGCGGTCAGTAGGTCCGTGCTCGGATTACCGAGTTTTACTGGGGATATGATTGAATGCAATATATACAGATAATAATATGACACCTGCCTGGTGTCTTTAAATCAAATGACCTAAGTGCTTTGTATAATTATATCTTTTCAGTTAATACCAGCACCTGCCTGGTGCCATATGATAATTGCCTCACTATACAACTGACTATATAAGTCAACATCTACCTGCCTGGTGCCTCTTGATCTAGCCTTTAACACCTGCCTGGTGTCTTACAACTTACCAAGTTGCTATATAACTCTAGCCAAGTGGCTACAATATACTTACAAAGTATGATTTAACTTTGTAAGAGCTTCTCTGTCCTAATGACAATCCTATATCTAACGTCACTGACTACGGCAACTTTGCACAATCCGATTTGATCGATAAATCAATTGGTTTCTGTACCAAAGTGAAGACACAAGCCAGTTGGCTGTACTGCCCCCTTCTATCTCAACTTAATCAATGATCATAAGTTATCAGATATCATATTGATAAAATACAACAGACTGCCTTTCTTTTGGCAACACTATTATTATTTTCTAACAGAACATCATTTATCTATAGTACTTGTATAATTCTTTTGTCAATTGACCAATTAATTACAATATTTACATTGATTATCTATTATAATATAAACAAGTAACGGGAGATAACTCCTCCAACCATTTCACTACTACGTGAGAGTCAAAGTAGTTTTTAACATTTCATGCATCCTTATGTCAGAATCGTTTAATCAAACGTTCAGCTGCCTCCATAAACCCCTACTCGCGAAATGGCGGAGTCTACGGATACAGCCGCCATTTTGGACCCGCTTCAGATTTTTGAATGTTAATATCTAGACTTTGGATTTGTCAATATTCAAACAAATTATATAGTAAGCATCATTGGAAAGGTCTCTATTACCCAAGCTTAAAATACTTCAAAAATATTGAAAGACAAAAAAGTTGGAAAAATCGACTTTTTAAATTCGCATCTGGTAACAACAGGAAGTACTGACGACGAACGAAATGTTGCGTCCTGGATGGTAATTGCGACGATCTATCATCCCTGAAAGTTTCATTTTGATATCTTTTACCGTTCTTGAGAAAATCCGTGGACAAAATGTCATTTTAAAATCAGGAAATGTCCCGTAACTTGGCACCGGAAGCGAATCTTCAAAAAATCTCTCAGATAAAATAACTTCAGATAACAACACATTGTTTCCGTAAATTTCATGAAAATCCATCCAGTAGTCTTCGAGAAATCGCGTGCACAAAATTAGATGGTCAGAAAAATAATAATAACTAGATACGATCTCGTTGCGAGCAACGAGAGGTCTTCCGTCCGATTCAGGAAAAAAAAACTTGTAAAATCGAGCTGAAAACTGATTCAAAATTTTGATCACAAGGAGGATTGAATCCAGGTCGCCAACGTGAATGCGCCTTTTTTTCTCTTTTCTTCCCAACGCGCGAACAATTTAGCTATTGGGAATACTGCTTTAAATATACTTGTGTATACTTTTGCAACAGTACACCTGTCTAAGAATCATAAAAGGCGGGCCACTATTCATAATTTCGTGTCAAACGCCACGCGTAAATATTCGCACCTTTCCTTTGTACTGATCTATTAAAGAGGTGCAATAGCTTCAATGAAATTAATTAATAAAACATTCTTATCATCTATTTTTTCGGCGTTAGGAAAGTATATTTAACACATTGTACACATTACATATCGTATCTAGCCCAGTAACACTAAAGCAGTGAAACGGAAATTAAGTTTTTAAGATTGACACTGAATTGCAACGTACTACTACGTGAGAGTCCAAGTAGTTTTTTGCATTTCATGTATCCTTATGTCAGAATGGTTTAATCAAACGCTCGGCTGCCTCCATAAGCCCCTACTCGCGAAATGGCGGAGTTGACAGAGACAGCCGCCATCTTGGACCCGCTTCAGATTTTCAAATATTAATATCTAGAGTTCAGATTAACCAATATTAAAACAACTTATATAGTAAGCATCAATAGAAGTGTCTCTTTTAATATTCCAAAAATAAATAAAAAATATTGAAAAACAACGAAAGTTGAAAAATTGGACTTTTTGAATTGGCTTCCGGTAGCGACAGGAAGTACTGACGACGAACGAAAAGTCGCGTCCTGGAAAGTATCGATCATCATCTATAAACTCTGAAAGTTTCAAATTGATAACTTTTACCGTTTTTGAGTTTAATCGTGGACAAAATGTCGTTTTAAAATCAGGAAAATGGTCCAAAACTTGGCACCAGAGAGGAATTTCTAAAAACTGTCTGGGAACTTTGAAGAATATCTTACAGCACATCTTTCCTGAAAATTTCATGTAATTCTATCCAGTAGTTGTCGAGAAATCGTGTCAGAAAAATAATAATAATAATAATAAGAAACAGTAGAATCACTATAAGGTCTTCCGTGAAGACGGAAGACCTTAATAAGAAACAGTAGAATCACTATAAGGTCTTCCGTGAAGACGGAAGACCTTAATAATAACTAAAGCCTACCCAAGCTGGCTTATCGCATCATTTTTTTGTATATTCTTTATGTGATTTATAATTAGTATGCGAGTCATTAATATAGATCAGATTAGAATCAAGTGTACGGGTATTTACAATGCAGTAAAATTCTGTTAAACTTTTTTGTCATGAACTAACCAGTATTGAACAAAACATAGTTTTACTCAATGAAATCTATCAATGGAAATCGCGCCGCAAACTAAAGGGCACAGGTCAAAGGCAAATTAACCATATGTTCTTCCTTGTTTCAAGGAAAATCCAGCATCATGTGCATGAAATTGAAACACTTTTTTGAAAATGAAATCTAATAATAATGCATTTAGACACATTAACTTATCATTTTCCAATCACTTTTTCAATTAATATTTTTAAATAACCAGTAAATTAACAGGAAAGGTTATGTTTTGGAATGAAAGTTAGGAACCATACCCCCTTGCTCTAATACACCTCCCAGATGCTTTTTTCCTGTATGAGAATTACAGCTTGCCTTTAATTAAATAAAAAAAACGAGTAAATATTACTGTATATGAGCCGAAGAAAGAATAATACGGTTGCTGTTAGTATGAAACCTTTTTAAGTGTCATAAAACAAAGTGTTTGTTACATTAACAAAAATCTGCAAAAAACAAAAAAAAAACCCAAACAATTATTACTTCTCTATCCTTTCTCCACAACCACATACATGTATTATATAACAAAAGGGTCAATATTTTAAAACCACTCTAGCGTTGCTCTATTTTTATTTTAAGAGACTTTTTTTCATTTTCAATCGAAAAATAAGATGGAAGTATCATAGACTTTGTAAAGTTAACTCACATTATGAAGAGAAAAAAAAAGATGCCTGCTGTAATTTGTGATAAATTGTTATGAAGAGGTTATCAATAGAAATTTAAATATACAGATTTTCTATTCCGTATTATAAATGATGATTGACATAAAAGATTTGATTCCTCTTTGAGATCTCTACTTTCCATGTCTTGCTGTAACAAAATTGTGAAAGTAGGATATTGAGTTAACGAACAGTATTTAATAACAAAGTCCACAAAACAATAGAAAATAGGAGCAGAACAACACTGACCTCCGAATCATCAGAGGTTGCATCAGGTGCCATGGAGGGGTAAGCATCCCATGCTGACCGGTCACACCCACCGCGTGCTCCCTGTCATGATAGGGAAATAACGGTCAAATTCATGGCCCCAAGGTCAGGGGTTTTAGTGCTAGGGCGGAGCCAAATAGATTATATAGTGAAAATGCATTATTTCTTTGAAATTCTTCCTTTCTCCCATGGGAATTGAATTACCAAACCAAGTGCATAGTAAGGTTGCATATAGCTGTTTTTTCCAAAATTGTGAATTTCATCGACCCAGGGTCAGGGGTTCTAGTGCTAGGCCGGGGCTTAAAAGGTAATATAGTAAAAATGAATAATTTCTTTGAAAATCTTCTTTTCTGGGCCTAGGTATTAAAACAATACACTATGAACACAGTTATGAGGAGGAAAGATGTCTCTTTGAGATTTGTGAATTTTAGGGCACCTGGGTCAGGGCTTCTTGTGAAGGGCGGGGCTCTAATGTTTAATATAAATTAATGCTTTGAAATCTAGACTTTGATTTCATTCAACAATTCATAATGAAATAAAATTCATACAATTTCCAAAATGACAAAGTGGACATGCATTTTTTTCTCGTTGTTCTAGCTGATCTACTACCTCTGGGTATTAAGTAACTAAAGTAAACATGATAGGTGTATAGTTATGATAAGAAATGGTGCCTCTTTCAAAATTGTGAATTTCATGGCCTTTGGTTTTAAACACGAATCAAATTCAATAGTTAGAAAGTTGTTACGGGATACTCAGATGACATATGAGGCCCATGGGATTCTTGTTTGATACAGTTTTGTATTGTACTGTAGTGAAACAGTATTGTATTTTACTCAACTGACCGTTTAGTATCCCTGGGTCACTTGTATGTATTTTAAACTTTTATTTTCAATATTTATTTCCCCGCTGAATATTTATTCATAAAACAGAAAAGTGTACATTTGAAAAACTTCCTCTCATTGAGATAGTTTATCAGTTGCTTGATAACAGTAAGCTATGGAACAATGACACTTTATCAATATATATGTAAGTACAGTTCAGCTCACCCCAGCCGGAAGTACAGATGATTCTCTCTGATGAAGGAGTGACAGATGCTCTTCTTTTGTGTGTAATTTATCATTTTAAAAATTTTCCAATCTTGTTGATCTTCGAATTTTAATTAAATTTTCCAATAATCTTTTAAAAAATTAATTATTTAAATTTATTTAGGTAGCTGTTTCCTCCTTCAATTGTTTTTTTCACTTTACGTTTTTAAACGTATAATGAGTGTGACATATAGATAAACGTTTACGTACGTATGTTAAAAATTCATAAAGCAAACTACTATTTTGATATATGAATTATGCATGTTTCACATTTATTTTCAAAATGTACAAGTAAGATAAAGTAATAACAATTACTATATGTGTACTAGATTTCTCGAACATACATGAAACATGTCTATCTGATGCAATGTATATTAAATGTTGTATAGAAGTGCTTATGTGCATATTTAATTTAAAGCATGTTAAAAAGCTTCTGAAAATTGTTATGTTTCAGGTTATAGTGTTGGTATTCCAAAAAATGCGCTGCTTTAGACTTCTTAACTGACAATATGGTTTTACATCAGTTAAACTTAGATGACTCCACTCATTTTCCATCTCCACCCAACTGTTTTTCTAAATTTATAAAATTTTAAAAAAAAATCAATCTATGTCTTATTTACAGATAAATATTAAATGTATATAAACTTTTTTATTGTTTCATTCTGTTGTATTTTAGTTCATAATTTGTATAATTCAAAACATGTTTTAGTCTTTTCAAATGAATACATGATTTTTGCAACAATAAATTTAACAAAGATTTATTTCCTAATTCCAACCTTATTTTAGACTTAAATTTCAACCAAAAGAAAATATCAATGTATCTTTCATTCTTTTCCTACATTATGTTACTCTCTTCTAAATTTCCTTAGAAAAAGAGTTTAACATTTTTAGAAATTAAGATAACTTTTCATGATTGCCATTGATGTATGTAAGGATAAAATATATTTTATTAGGTAAGTGGTTAACCCCCTGAGAAAACTGTTTTAGAAGTAATTACTTATAAACATGCAGTTATAAAGTTTAAATTTTAGGACCGAATGACCTACTTTGGGGTTGCGACACATATATCTCATGTGACATATTTGATGATCATATACCTCACAGTGTTCAAGATATATATGACCATGATATGATTTGACTATCGATAACAATAAATTTAAAAATGAGGATGAAGTGATCCAATGTTTATTATTATCCATTGTATTACATTAAAATATCCAATTATATTAACAGTGAAAATACAATGGATATTTTGCACTTACACATCATCGTATACATCAATTTGCATTGCAAATGGAAATAGAAGTTAATTGCTTCATAGTACATCTGATCATGCATCATAGTGATCACTTAGTTTACATTAAATTAGTTTAATTTTTTCACAATCCCATTGTTCTTTCTAAAACAATACAGTTTTGAACAGTTTTGTTTTTTAATTTGTTACTGCGTTTAAGCAGATGAACCAGCCAATCAAACCGTGTTTCAAGTTTATTGAAGAACGTGGTGAAAGGCTGAAACATACAAAATAAATTTGTACATACAATGTAATCACATCACAGAAAATCGTACACATAACAAATATACTGACTAGATAACCAATAAATTGCCATTAATCTGATTTGCATACATTTTGAAAATTACAGGAATAGATTTAGACTAAAGTCCACTTAAATTCATTGTGATAATAACTCATAATATCTCGCAATATCTCACAACATCTCATAAATAGACTATGCAAATATATTAGTGTTGGAAAATCGGACGATTTTCTGTAACCGGTTACTTGCTTAATCTTCCGATCGAGTACCCGGTTACTCGGATGATTTCATGTTAAAGTTTCCTTTTTTATTATTAATATCATCATTTTGCTTATTGGAAGAAATTGGAATTGGAAGAAATCAACAACAAAAATAATATACACAGCTAATTGTGCCACGTACGTGTTACATATGGTTGCACATAACACATGTATCACATATGTGAAATGTACGTATCACATACGTGTATTACAAATATACGTTTCACGTATGTGGTACAACGTACGTTTTACATATGTGTGACTACATACGTTTCACATAACGTACGTTAAACGTATGTTTGGAATATACGTATGTGCTACATACGTGAAACGTACGTGTAACATATGTTATGTGCAACCATACGTTACACGTACGTAAATAAACGTACGGTTTACATGTGTAATGTCAACCACATGTTACACGTATGTTAATGAACACATGGTTTACATGCGTATTATAAACCACGTTACACGTACGTTACTGAACTCAAGGTTTACACGTGTTTTATAAAGCACAAATGTCATGTATAGTTTATTTGTACTATAAATCACTTAAATATACTAATGTACATAAATAAATTATGGTTAACTTGAATTATAAAGCTCTTGTAACGTGAAGAGGTCACCCATCCAAGGGTTAAACAGGCTCGCCGTTGCTTAACTTGCCTGAAATAGAGGGAGATTCTACCGCATCACCAGAAAAGGTAGCTCACTGGTGAGGCAGTATAAGTTCCCTATATACTGTCCACTACACTCTCATTACATATATGTTGATGAATATAGTATGTGTAATATCAGGCACATGTTTCATTTACCGGTAAAAAGGTGTCTTACATGTTTGAAAAGCTATGTTTGAGAATGAAAAGCCTGTATATTTTGTAAATTTATACTATTACATACATGTATGATCCTTTTTATTTTATTTCAAAGTTTATTTATTAATCAAATTATCATTTAGTTTTTGCTTTAAAGAGAAAAAAAAACAATGCGTTAAACATTTATTGTTGCTAGGGACTACATAATTTCGTTTAAAATACAGGAACTTTTTGTATAAAAGTATGGCTGACTTCCACAACTAACTATTTTCCTTAATAGTCTAAGTGATTTTGGAGAAGTATAATCAAGATATTATTTAACATAACAATTAATAGGCACTTAGGGCTTAACCTGTTATTCAGGAAGAAGAGCAATCATAGTAATATGATCATCTATAAAATCCTTCTAAGTTCTTATAGCAAGTATAACGGGTCCTTAGATCAGAAGTTGCATGTATTTGAATAATTATACTATTTAAAATCTAAGATATCTTTTTTGACATAAACATTATTATGATATTTGGTTAAACCCGTTCACAACTGAAGCTCACATGTGTGTGCGTTGTTGACTTGTTGTGTGTGTTTTGCGTATTTAATGTTTCAATTTATTTCACATTGTTTACCTTACGTCCACTGTCATGTCTGGCATAATGTTATCAGTTTGCATTGTTTTAAAATTTACTCTAAAAACAGCTAATAAAGTTTACATAAAAAGTTCTCCAATCTCATCATGTGTATCGGATATCGGTAGAGGCACATAAAATTGAACTTGGTCATCGGTAGATATAACCAATCCGAATTCAAGAGCAAAACTAAATTTAAAAAAAAAGAAATTCGCGATAATTTCACAACAAATCTCAAAAGGCATCTTCCCGAGTCAAGGCGAAGTTTGACGGGGTTTACCGACACGCCATCTAGTGAGATTACATATTTTGAACTCTCCTGACCTCTGCTATTAGCCAATCAGAGTAAACGAATTCAACAGCAAATTCGGGATAAATTCAATATAATTCAACTAAAAAAACTTGGACAAACCTTTAAAAGGGCTATCTAATGAAAAATACGTTATCCTTAGGACTAAATCTGACGCGTTTTTCTGTTTACGATTTAGTATCAGATTATATAAAACAATGATTTTGATTGGTTCATGTAAACTTGCATGAGGCCAGTCAGAGAACGCATTTCTAACCCCGTCAAACTGAGCCTAGGGTTTATGTGGAGCAGAGCGGATCAGAAATTGACTTGGGAAGATGCTCAAAGGCAGCAAATGATTTACCTAGATAATTTTTAAATATACAGTGCGTACCGTCCGTATAAAACTTATAAAATATACCTTCCGGAATTTTCCAGCCTCCATTTATGTATTACATGTACGTTACCAGTGACGTCACTGGTAAGAGAAGTCTGAAGTCTGCAAGTTCTATGGCCTAGCTAACGCTGAGGAATGTATAAAACCAACAATTATTTAATTACTTTATAACTGTGTGTTGCATGTAAACTAAGGGGGTGTTTTTTTTTTTAGTGTATTACATAATGGAGACTTGGGTTACCAAAAACAGAAAATATTGACCATGTTGAGGTAGTGAGCTGTCGTGGTCAGCACCCAGGTGTATTTATCAACACGGGCACGTTATATCAAAATACAGGTGAAGCTTAAAAATACTGTAATAACAATTAAGTATTTATTTAAAATGTTTTAACCTAATAAATATGATGCAAAAAAAAAGAAACAACAACAATTTGATGTAAAGTTCCACTCACTGAATTTACTTCTTTTTACAGAATTTTAAACATCACATTACATATGGTAAAGGGAATTATTATCTTAGAGGGCAATAATGGTGTAACAGTTTTGTTTTAAATATCTGCCCTTTTCCTTTCTTATGAAATAAATTGTGTTTGAGATTGTGAATTTTTATGTGATTTAAGATATGCTTTCCAGGATGATGACTGAAGCTCATGTTTGTAAACACCTAAATGTCTAGAATGGACTTCAAAACAGATTCTGAAAGTTTAACCAGCATAATCTTTAATATGGTAATACTTTTAAAAAGGAATATTAGATTTTCTGATCATTTTGCTTTTAGACTTGCAAATACTACATGTAACTTGAAGCTTTTCATGTAAAATTTGAAATGCAATTGAGTTTGACGAATTTCACACTACTAAGACGAATCTCCCCTTGTCGGCGTAACTCTCGTTTTTCCCACTTTGTCCTTTGTAAGTTACCTGTTATTTTTATCAATCCTCAAATGTTTTTGGACAATTTAGATCTGTACCTGTATTGCCAAAGTTTGGTCAACATGAATATCTTAATGAACATATTCATTACAGATTTTATTTTGAAGATACTGACCAATAAATTTGGTAAGGTTACAGAGGGAAAACGGGGCCTTACGCCGGATTGACCCCGCAAAGGGGAATAACTTTTGTAAAATTTTATGTGAAAGTCGTCTATTTTTTTACATATATTTTTTTTAACCTCAAGGACAAAAAGTATACAATTGGAACACACACAAAAACAGATGGGTCCATGCCAAGCTAAAGATTAATGCAGAAGGTAAGTTCAATTTTTCATTTCACAACTCTTGGTTACATCCAGATTGGACCTTACATATAAGTTAAGTCGGCTTCAGTATAATAGAAGGATATGGAGATAACGAACAGCAAACACGGACCCCCGAAACATCAGAGGTGGGATCAGGTGCCATAATAAAACATCAATTTACTTACTATTCGGAAAATAGCTTGTTAATCATCTCCCTCAACAGCAAACTATTTCCCTCGGCTGCATCTTGGGGAATAGTTGCTGTCTTGGGGGATGATAAACTAGCTATTGTCCTCATAGCCAGTAAATGGGTGTACATGTATACTGTTTTTAGCTCTTCTGAGCAATAGGCTCAAAGAGCTAATGCTATGGCCATTTGTGCGGTGAGCATAAACTTTTTAGAATGTGGGCCATAACTCGAGCAATCATTGTCAAATTTGTCAGAGGGCATCCTTGGCCCAAGGGGTACCATTTATACTAAAACTAGGGTTTGGACCCTTATACAAGGGGAGATAATCAGGAAAATAAGACCAAGAGAACTTTATATTGGCCTAGAATAGTTAAACTTTGTCAGTTGAGGCATCTAGGGTTTTTGGAGAATGTCAACCAAAAAGTAGGTCACCATGACCTACTTATGATTTTTTTATTGCTCTATTGAATAATCTTCAGTCCTAACTGGCTAAGAATCATCAAATTTCTCGGTTGATGTATTTTGGGTCTTATAAACTTAGAGGCTTCAAATACCTGTGATAGATTGTACAATTGATCAGAAGAGGGATTCAAGGCCCTTGGGTTTCTTGTTGTCCATCGTCATACACTGTGCTCTGTCTGGTAAAATTTTAGCATTTACAGTTTCTTCCCCCCCCCCCCCCCCACCAAACCGAAGGGGGGGGGGGGGGGGTTATCCCATTAAAAGTATTCAAAATTGTATTTTTTTAATTGGACATCAAGCAAACTGTAAGCAAGATTTTAATATTTTAATAAGCATTGAGTCCTACTAAAATTATGAAATTGATAAAGCCCCAGGATAGGTGGATCAGATGTAAAGGCACAGCTTTATTAATTAATCATAAACTGAAAATGCATTGATTCATTGAAAATCTATATAAAGCTCCTAAGTTGAAAGCAAAAGGACTAAGTTCATGACAATGAGCAACAAGTTTTATACCCCCATAATCAAAGATTCTGGGGTACATCTATATAGCTTTTGCCTGTCTGTCTGTCTGCAAAATCTTTTCATTGGCCATATCATTTTAGTGGGTGAAAGTATAGCTTTCATATTTCACAGACCTAGGTATTCATTGTGACAATACTTTTGTACTGGTACACCAAATTAACCTTTTGAATTGAACTTGGAGTATGACTCAATTTTAAGAAAGTTTCATAACTTGAATCTTGGCCTTACCTTTTGAACAGCTGGTGCAAGGGCTTTTATACTTCACTTGTATATTTACTGTGACAAGACCTTTCAATGGGTATAAATTAAAACATTTGACCTTGAACTTCTAGTTTAACCCACTGTTAAAAAACTTTAACTTTGATCATAACTTTTAAGCTGATAGTAGTACGGCTTTCATATTTCACAGATTTATTCTTTGTGACAAGTCCTTCCTTTGATGTCAACAATTTTGACCTTTGACCTTGACTTTGGAGTTTGACTTGCAATCGGGTAACTTAAACCATAAGCTGGCATATGGGGTATCAGTATGTTATAACAAACACATCTTTTTTTTTGGAGGTCACCCACAAATAAATGCTATTTAATGAATTTTAGATTAGAGAATTACAAGGTAGATATTTGAGGATATAGAGAAAAAAAAATAGTTTAAAAGATCATGGTTATGAATACTAAAAAAATAATAATAGTTATTTAGTATTTATATTTATACCCCCCGCAAACGAAGTTTAGGGAGTATATAGGAATCACCTTGTCCTTCTGTTTGTCTGTTTAGCTGTCCGTCTGTCTATGCAAACGTGTCCAGTCCATATCTTTCTTACAGAGGGACATTAGAATCTACTACTCCACACTAAGATTGCTCATGACCTAAGGGTGTGTCATGACCTTGACCCAAGGTCATTTGGGGAAGTTCAAGGTCACTGGAAGAAAAATTTCATAATTCATGTTTGATACATATCTTTTATGGATAATCTTGGTAGGTTCTCATTTCACACAAAGATTGCCCATGACCCAAGGGTGTGTCATGACCTTGACCTTAGGTCATACGGGGTAGATCAAAGTCACTGGAAGAAAAATTTCATAATTTGTCTCCAGTCCATATCTTTCTTATGGATAATCTTAGAAGTTTTTTTATTTCACACAAAGATTGCCCATGACCCAAGTGTGTGTCATGACCTTGACGCAAGGTCATTTGGGGAAGTTCAAAGTCACTGGAAGAAAAAATTTCATAATTTGTGTCCAGTCCATATCTTTCTTATGAATAAACTTGGTAGGTTCTCATTTCACACAAAGATTGCCCATGACCCAAGGGTGTGTCATGACCTTGACTCAAGGTCATTTGGGGAAGTTCAAGGTCACTGGAAGAAAAATTTCATAATTTGTGTCCGGTCCATATCTTTCTTACGGATAAACTTGGTAGGTTCTCATTTCACACAAAGATTGCCCATGACCCAAGGGTGTGTCATGACCTTGAACCAAGGTCATTTGGGGAAGTTCAAGGTCACTGGAAGAAAAATTTCATAGTTCATGTCGGGTCCATATCTTTCTTATGGAGCCACTTGTGAGGGTCTCATTCCACACAAAGATTGCCCATGACCTAAGGGTGTGTCATGATCTTGACCCAAGGTTATTTGGAGAAGTTCAAGGTCACTGGTAGAAAAATTTCATAATTCGTGTTTGATACATATCTTTATTATGGAAATACTTACTTCTGAAAAACCCAGCAGGGGGTATTTTGTCCCATTTGGACAGTTCTAGTTAAGTTCTACCAGGATTAATATGTGAATAATAATAATGTTCAGGGGGGAAATAATGGGTTTTCCCTTATTCCATGCATTTCGCATTTTCTTTTTCTTTACAGATAAAAGAGAACTGGAGAAGAATGAATTGATGTTAACATACTCAACATTAAATTTGGCTTAAATCTATATATGTCTTTTGTTGTGATTTCTTCAAGAGCAATTAGATTCAGGAAATTTAATGTGAGGGATAACCAGAAAGTGGATCATTCAACAGATGAGAAGAAAATAAGCCTTTGAGGGAAATTATGTCAAATGCATGAATTGAATATTTAAATTGCACGTAATTTTTGTTTCACCAACGTTTACAATATGTGAAAAAAATGTTCAAAACATGTGTTTAACCAACGTTTGACACATTTTTGTATGGTATTTAATATACATTTACAATATGAGCAGTGAAAATAATAAACCCATTAAACATATTATGAGAAACATATGTTACACACATGTTGCAAGTACGTTATTCATATGTGAAACGTATGAGTAACATATGTGTAACGTATGGTAGGCAAAACGTATGTTTAACATACGTGACACGCATGATTTTCACATGTGTGAAAACATAAGTATCACGTACGTGGTACTTTTTTCATGGAAAACGTACGTAAAGTCACGTACGTGTCACATACGTTTAACGTACGTGAAACGTATGTGGCACAATTAGCTGTGTATATGAACTCAAAAAAACCAACACACAATATCTTTTTTGGTTTTAAATGTCACTTTGAAACGGGTAGTTAACTTTTGTTAAAGAAAATAATTATATCAACATATGAAGAATATATATATGTCGCGATCGAGGATAATCAACATATTCTGTAAATGCCGGCTGTTTTTTTTTTTTTTTTTTGAGCTCCTGCAAGTCGCTGGTTATCGTATTATGTTTCAATCTAAAGTAATTTAGCATATTTGCAGTTCCACCCGTGCAGGGCTCATACACTCATAATTTAAATTTGACAGGTTTCTTTACCAAAATTTCCACGCTTTTGATTTTTCGGCAGAATCTTGTTAAAGTGTGTTCCTCTAACACAGGTCTATTAAAATGAGGTCATTATAACTCAGGCTTTCTAAACGCGTACCACTGGCAATTTAAGCCATCAATTAAACTAATCAAAACAAATTAATCCTTTTTGTGAACAACTAGGGCCAGCCTTACGGTTAATAAATTAGGGAAATGTGTCAATATACATTTACAAATAACATAAAATTTATTTTATACGTATTTAATATGAATAATGTATTTTTTCCGAGTAACCGAATAGTAGTTTTTCTAATCGATTCTCGCATCGTTCGACGGTTAACAGGTGAACTGGGTACTCGTTGACAACACTAAAATATATCAATGCAAAATCATAAACTATAAAATATAAATCTACTATTTTTAGAAACGACTAGAAAATACACAAAGTCAATGTAGGACACTTGTGCCGACATTACGCAAAATCAAATATTACATTATTATTTTAAACATTTGCAAACATATCAACTTACAATGCGCTCTTGGCCGGATGGACAAATACAACATATTTAGGTTGTAGCTGCAATCATGCACTTCATCAAACGCCAGCATGGAGTTCTTAAATCTAATACACAAAACTAAACTGCAAACCCGGAAATATCCGGTAGACTACAAAATAAGTCATACGTAAACTGATTTGCGGACACTACAAATTTTGTTTAATTTTTCCACATCCCATTGTTCTTTTTAAAACAATTGATTTTTGAATTTTTTAAAAGGCTAACATCCCTTTTTATTTTTCATTTTCAATTAACAGACCAGTAAACGTAAGATTTTTTTTGGTAATCAACATGAATAAATGTGCTTATAAAAAACAAAACTAGAGGTACTGTGTGCAATGAGCTTACTAAATGACACCCCGGCTCCAAAAATGTCCATGTGTTGCTATATTGTTTTACGGTAATGTGTAATGAGCAATAACTCGTCCTATCAAATGTTATCCAGAAGCTTCTATATGTGACGTCATAGGCAAATACATAATGGCAATGTCCATGTTTTGCGATGGGAAACCTAAAATACATGTCGATTAAAAAAGTAATCTAGGAGGTGCACAATGGCAATATGTAATAAAGATTTTGTGAAAGTTTCATTAGATTTCACTAAGTAGTATGAGAGGAGTTGCGGGTAAGAGATAAGGCGTAACAGACGGGCGGACGGAAATCCCGATTACTATATACCCTCCTACTTTTCAAGCGGGGGGGGGGGGGGGGGGGGGGGTATAACAAGTTTTCAATTCTGTTGTCCTTACTTAATGTTTATTGTTCTATGATATACATGTGTTTATTTTTTGATATCAAATCCAACTTATTTTGAAATTGTTCTTTTTATGTATGTAAACTTTATAAGATACAATATGGAAAAGACCGACAAATATTTGCTTTACAGATGAATTTTTTGAACACAGAATTTGGCCCACTCAGCCTTTAGATGTGTCAACCTGTCAATATTTTTATAATATTAAGTAGTATAAAGTCTTCTATGAAAGTACATGTAATTTCGAGACTTATCTTAATTTTTATCCGTACAAAATATTAAACTGTTCGCTTCTGTTTCTTACTACATTAATCTACTCTCAAAAATATATATTTCAGTTGATTTGATACGCAAGAGCATGCTCTACGTATGAACAATTTCTTAAACGAGGTAAATTATTGACAAGCAAGTTGGTATAACAAAAATATCAGCAATCTCGTTTAAAGTCATAATTTTGCAAGTTCTATGGTCGATACAATGACCTTGTCAGCAAATACAGTTTATCATTGAGTCAGATGCTGACTGACGTTTTTATACCAATTGTTAGTCCAGCATTTATACACTGAATTGACAATGGATTTTTCCCGTCATTTCCTGATCATGACAACGAGCACACGGCGGGGGTGACCGGTCGGCAGGGGATACTCACTTCTTCATGGCACGTGATCCCACCTCTGATGTTTTGGGTGTCCGTGTTTGCTCTGCTCTTATTTTGTATTGTCTTATGGACTTTGAGATTGAATACTGTTCGTTATCTCCATATCCTTCTTCTAAAAGGGGACTTTTCCTCATTCACATTCTCAGTTTTTGCAGGGGAAATAACTAAAGGTCAATGAAAGTGGACGAATCATACCCGACAAACAGTGCAGATTGACCAACATGACCAGCAAGAGCATTTCTAGTCTTTATCATTGATATGGACATTTGTCTTTGACAATAAAAGTTTATTTTGATAGGTAAACTATGTCATTCTGAGGAGCACAATTAATATTAACGATTTACATATTATGTACATACATGTAGATCCGTGAAGAAAATGTAAGATTTGAATCCAGGTGACTGGGCCGGGTGTTAAGTATTTGTCTTTTTTTATATATTTAATATAATCTATCTCATGTCACTATAATAAATAATACATTCTCATAACTGAATCTGAGTTGTTACGGGGTTAAAAAGGCATTAAATTGTCATTAAAAGGGAAAAGGGCGTCACAGATTTGTCTCAAATATGCACAAAGACGTTTGATCTGCCTTGTCTACAGTTAAATTGAGCAAAACTCCAACGTCATTTTGACTTCCTGACAATATTTGTGCGTTAGACTTTGTCATTAAACGGATTAATTTCTTTTATTTGTTTACTTGTGCCAAGTGTGTGGTTTAAATAATTTCTTTTTATCGGTGAATAATCAACCCAGCAAGGGAAACAGAACACATCAAAGTTCACATAGCACGGGTTTTATGAAAGGTACACACAATAAACATGACAATATGGCCTGTTTGAGTTAACTTTGTGATACTTATACATACTTTCTGAAGGATTGAAGGATCTAGTGTCTTGAGCATGGCCAGTTTGAGTGAACTGTCTGTCAAGAGTTTACTACTTTGAGTGATACTCACAGACTTTCTGAAGGACTGAGGGATCCAGTGACTTGAGCATGGCCTGTTTGAGTTTCAGCTCCATCTCCTCCATGCTCTGTTTGTTGTAAGAGTCCATGGTAACTGGACTCAGTAGGATGTAGAGTCCGTCCAGCTCCAGACGGACTTCCGTCCCTCCATCACCTCCGGTCGAACCGGAAGTAGTCAGAAAATGCATATTTTTGCTGTTTTTGACAGGTTTTTGGGTAACATGTCTCACTAGAAGCTTAAATATTAATTTTCTGTCCGTCGTCGTAACTTCCGGTCAAACCGGAAGTACCAGAGAATGGCTTAATTTTGCTATAATTAACATAGATTTGGAGGATTAACCCATTTTTGGACTTCATTACTCTTTTTTTTTATATAAAAGTTACTTCCGGTCAAACAGGACGGAAGACCTACTCGTTGCTTTGCAACGAGCTCGGCTCTAGTTTCTATATATATCCTTCCAACTCTCTTGAGCAACAGAAAATAATTTTTTATACATTAATTGATGGCTTGGGGCTTTAAATTTCTTAAAGAATAAATTATCGTAAAAATATTTACATTTTTTACCTTCAGTACAATATACACCATTTACAAAATTAAAATGACGCTTCCCTATATTCTCTATGTATGCACAGCTAGTCATATTGAATCTTAGAGATTTTTTATATATTGCTGTTTTTAATATTTTGTATTCACACATCCAATTTGATTTTTGTTTTAAATCAACGGACAATTCTTGTAGAGTTTTAAATTTTCCATTTTTGTTAAAAAGGTCTTTAATATGTGTTATCCCACTTTTGATCCAATTTTTAAAACATCATGTTTTGTTTTCATATTTAAACATATTATTATACCATATTAGTTGCTGAGCAAAACTTATATTAGACAATTTAGTTTCATCGATGTATCTTTTACATTCATTAAAACTGCAAAATACTTCTTTATAAAAAACCGAAAGGTTTGAAATGACTTTAAAGTCTGGGGGTTTCGTCTCCGATAACGATAATAGATAGTTGATATCAATATTAAGACGATTTAAATATCCTCTTATTATTTCGCCGATTATACAATTTTTATCTATTAAGTATCTAGCCCATGCCGCCTTTAAGGCCTTAAATTTTAATTCAATATCTATCACACCTATACCTCCATCTTCTAGTTTTCCG
>NW_026922073.1:0-19344 GCF_032062105.1 Saccostrea cuccullata | reverse complement strand
ATCATCATAGTAAAAGAGAGGAAAAACAAAAGATAGTCCTACATTTTCTGAAAATCTAAGTTCACTTCTTAGAAACAAAAGTGAAACTGAAACTTTAATTTTACAAGTGTATGACGTCATAATGCATAGGTAGCTCGCTGACTAGACTGTGTACAAAATCGTACACAGTACGATCAAAAGGTAAGTCTAACATATTTATGCACACGGCCCTAATGTTTTTGCACACGGTCCTTACAGATGATGCAACAGATATAAAAAGATGATGCAACAGGTATAAAAAAAGATGATGCAATAGATATATAAAGATGATGCAATAGATATATAAAGATGATGCAATAGATATATAAAGATGATGCAACAGGTATAAAAAGATGATGCAACAGATCTAAAAGATGATGCAACAGTAAAGGTATATAAACCAGCGCTGGACATTGAAGTTCATTCTTCGTTAGCATTCTGAATTAGACACAGGTAAAATATGGCAGAGGAAAATACAACAGAGAAAGTAACAGAAACACAGGATCGTATGGACGTAGATGACAGGAGTTTGATGTGCAGTATCTTAAATAAAATGAGCATTATCATGCAGATAATTCATAATGATATGGGTGATTTTAGAAAAGAAGTGATACAAAAGATTCGCCAACTAGGAAGGAAGACAGACCAGTTAGTGAAAGAAGTAGAAAAACTAGAGAAAAAGCCTCAAGAACCCAAGATTTCAGGGACCCACCAGACCAAACCTTTAGTGAAAGAAGGAGACAAAAAAGAGAAAAAGGAAGACAACAGAGAGATTCCAGGCCCCAGTACTACTCACAAGAGGAAACTATCCCTGATGACTGAAAAGGCACAGAAGAAGAAGAAAAAGTAAATTGTATGTATTTTCATTCTGAATAAAATTGCTGTGTTCTTTTGCTTTGGTCTTTTGTTATTTGTTATTGTTATTGTTTTGAGGAAATCCAGTTTGAAAGATGATGCAACAGGTATAATAAGATGATGCAACAGGTATCAAAAAAGATGATGCAATAAGTATTAAAAAGATGATGCAACAAGTATCAAAAAGATGATGCAATAGATATATAAAGATGATGCAATAGATATATAAAGATGATGCAATAGATATATAAAGATGATGCAATAGATCTAAAAGATGATGCAACATATGTACTGAATTGACCCGGCTATCCTTAGAACCCCCTAATCTGCACTCCCTTGACCCACCTATCCCCCCCCAGGAGCTGCACTCAGTTGACCCACCTATCCCCCCAAAAAGTGCACTCTGTTGACCCACCTATCCCCTCAGCCCCAAAAGTGCACTCAGTTGACCCACCCATCCAGACCCCTTATACTACTGTAATACATTATGTATCCCCACCCTACCCCACTGATCATAATTAAGACATTTTGAAATCCACTACCCCAGGATCCTTCCATGTGCAAATAAGTTTCAGCTTTTGTGGCCCAGTGGTTCTTGAGAAGATTTTCAAAGATTTTCCAATATATTTCTATGTAAAACTTTGATTCCCCATTGTGGCCCCACCCTTCCCCCGGGGGTCATGATTTGAACAATTTAATATCTACACTACCCTAGGATGCTTTCACATAAGTTTCAGCTTTTCTGGTCCAGTGGTTCTTGAGAAGAAGATTTTTAATGACCCCACCCTATTTCTGTCTTTTCTTGATTATCTCCCCTTGCGAGGGGATATGTCCCTTCAAAAATGTGAAAAGTTTACAGACGGACAGACAGACGGACGGACGACGGACAAAATGTGATCAGAAAAGCTCACTTGAGCCTTCGGCTCAGGTGAGCTAAAAAGTCATGCTAAAATCAACCAGATAAACCCAAAACGCCACTTGGAATTCTTCTACATATTGCTTAGGTGGACCTAAATATGTACAGTCTGACTTGTACTTGATTACTGATTGTCTAGACCTCCTGGGAATTTCTACCAAAATAACAGAACTAAAATTACTCACTGCATCAAAAATAAAGAAAGATCCAGGCCTTCCACTCAACACTATAGATAAACGTATAAAAAGAAAATAAATAATTTAAAAAATAACATAGTAATAATAAAAATCTTAAAAGATCTTAAAATATATCTTGATTTTAGAATTCAATAAAATTATCATAAATTATTTCACTAAAATATCGTATGAACATTATTTTAAATCTATATTTTGGAGAATGTACACAATTACACATCATTCAAAATTGACCTTAACTTAAAAACAAAGTTCATTTTCAGACAGAGGCAGTACAGTAGTTAATCTTAATGTGACAGATAAAAATGATGCTTAAGATTTTCTTCCTGTTGATGGTTAATTAATCCCAAAGGACAAATTGCACAGCCTTCCCAGTTTACATTGGTAACATTCTCAACAGTTATCTCTCTTTGCTCATTCATTCTTATGCATAGTTAAGGAATCTACCTCATCACCCCAGCTGCAAACCAGAAGACATAGAGAACCAAACTTAGCATCAAAATATATATGTATTTCTGCCTACTGAACTACCACGCCAAATTCGAAATGGATTGGGCAACCATAAAAAATTTATTAGAAAAAAACCCCAGAAAATTTGTGGACGGAGGAATGACAGACAGACAGAGTGATTACTATAGGCTAGGACACCAGCAAATCCTGGCAGGGCCCTAAATATTTGTGGGAGGGTGCACAAGTGTTTCACACACATCTTTTGTTGATGATATGATTCCATCATAAATGGAACAACGGTGATGGCATCAACCATCCATCCTTCTTGATATTTATCCTCAAATTGAGGGATGCAGAAAGTTTACAGAGAAAGGAGGGCAGCAGCACGCGGGGAGTGTAGGAAGCTTCAGAGCAGGATCGCTCGTCTCAACGAACAATATAACCAAGGGCAGAGAACTCTTGACGAGTTTTGGTCCGCAGTTAGTTACTGGATTAAACAATATCGATAAATAGATGTCAAGTCAAAGATGTTCTGTTTTTGCTTAAAAAGAAAAGTTACGATAGGTAGTGAAAATTTTAAGGTTGAGTGAGTACATGTACCAGTAGGGAAAAACTGAACATTCAAAAACATGATTAGACCTTAAAAGTTTTATGCATGGATTATTCCGAGCTAAGTTTCTGAATGACCAAGATCAAACTTTAAAAGAGAACTACGTTATATGTTCACCTGAATTTCGGTTAACATAATTATTTATTCTTGAATAAAAGTACTTTTTCAAATTAAACAACTGCACTATTTGAAAATTTCAAACAAACCTCTTTTATTACGTACGTTGCTCTTTGTTTTATACCAATTTGTTTTAGGAGGCACAATATAACTTAATTTTAATTTTTAACAAGAGGCCCACGGACCTTATAGGTCACCTGAGTATCATGTAACAACTTTCCAGCGATTGTATTTGGTTCGTGTTTTAATCCCAAAGCCATAAAATTCACAAATTTTGAAGGAGGCACCATTGCTTATTAAAGGGCAGATTTCAAAGCATTAATTTATTTTTAGTCAAAGTAACCCCCTGGTACCCCTGACCCAGCGGCATTGAAATTATCTATTTTGAAAGAGGCCCCTTTCTTCATTATAAAGCGAGCATTTTTTTTTTATGTTAAGGTTTAGTTATGAACATGAGAATAAAAAAGTCCTAAAGGAAAAGGAAATAAAAAAAATTTTGATAAATCAATTATTAACATTTGTACATTCTTTTTTTTTATGCTATTCTAATAGGCTCCTTACCACTGGACACATAATGCTTACAAATAGGAAAGTAGAACATTTAATTGCTTATTTCATCATCTGCCAGTTTGGGCCAGTTATTTAAATTTTGTGATGTTGGTCAAAATATATTTTAAAAAATCAATTCTTTAGAAGTCTTTCAATATATCTTCATTTTTTTTAATGTGTTAGGTGAATGTGAAGACTGTAGACATTGTTCTAAAATTTACTTGATGCCTAAAATTATAATTCCTATCATAAAAGAGGGTAACAGGTTCGTTCGCCTGATCTACCTGTTCGCAGGAGTCCGTTCGCGCTGAGTCCGTTCGCCCGTAATATTTTTCGCCCAATATCTTGTTCGCCGTACGGACTTATGTGGTTCGCCCAGTACTTATATATTCTTGCATATATAATAATATATGTATTAAAAATTAACATCATTTTTTTTTCTATTTATTTTCCTTTCCATGCTTACGAATTAACTTAGATTTTTTTTTCTCAAATTCTGATAGGAAGAGAAGAGCAATATTTATTAAGTATAAATTATTTTTTGATTTGATTTGATTCTAATGTTTTTTTTAATGACTAAGGGTTTGCACTATAGTTAATTATGATGATTAATATCAATGTTAATTAGGGGGATACATCTGTGTTATTTTTACGAATTGCGCTATGTTTTGAAATCAAA
Organism: Saccostrea cuccullata; assembly: GCF_032062105.1. Lineage (NCBI taxonomy): Eukaryota > Metazoa > Mollusca > Bivalvia > Ostreida > Ostreidae > Saccostrea > Saccostrea cuccullata. Next base: position 14,956 of record NW_026922073.1, on the reverse strand, counting down.
GAACTCAGACGTTCATAGGTGTTATCGCTGATATTAAAACAGGTGTGACCATTTAGGGGGAAAAAATAGGAAAGAAATTCATTAAATTTTATTCTATATTAAATTACGGGGAACGGACGCTGTGCGAACAAGTTTTAGGGCAAGCGGACTCTGGGCGAACAAGAAATTGGGCGATCAATTTTTAGGGCGAACGAACATGGAACCATAAAACAGACAGGGAGTATTGGGAAGTAGGGTGAACATTTTTTCAATTAAGTGTAAAATAATTTTTCTAGCTGATACAAATGATACTACATGCCTGTATATATTTGTATATTCTTGCCTTTTAATAGTTGAATTTTTTTATTTCTTCAGGCAGAGACATATATATATATATAGTTTTATATGTCTCTGCTTCAGGTTATTGTTTATTTCTTCCTCAAATGGACTTAACTTCTCCCATAGTTTTATTCATTACATCTGATGCATAAGCAACCCTTTTCTGAAGAATAATGCTTAGACTGTAAGCTATAACAGAGACCTATACAATGTCGCTGGCAATATGCAATAGCTACCACGGGCAGTTTAAAACCTGGGGGAGGAAAATAATTTACAGACAGATACTTTTGAAACCAATACATAATTATCTCACCAGCATGTCATTGTGCAACAACGTCGTCAGCATTTTATTTGTCCTTTGAACGGGTGAAACGTTTTGAATGGCACTCATATCAATGAATTTTACACTAAATCAAGCTATCTTCTCAGATCTAGCTTTACAAACCCGCCGTTTCATCTTAAAACCGGAAGTGCGAATTAGTAAATTTGAAATCTCGATCCCGACTCAAAATTGACATGGAAAGAAAAAAAGTTTTATTTTTTTCTTAAAATTCAAAACCTTGAGTGGAGGGTTTGTAAAACTGAAAATAAAATAAATCCTGGCTTTAAATATGTAATTAGATCATTAGTATATTAACCAGGAGCAAAGGATAAGATGTTCAAAGAATTCATGCATTTCACTATATAATCATTAGAGCCCCACCCTAAAACAAGAACCCCTGACCCTGGGGCCATAAAATTCACAACTTTGGTAGAGGCACTCTTGCTCATCCTAACTATGTACTTAGTTAGTTTATTTAATACCCAGGAGCAGAGAAGAAGATTTTCAAAGAATTCATGTATTTTCACTATATAATCAATAGAGCCCCGCCCTAACACCGGAACCTCTGACCCTGGGGCCATAAAATTCACAATTTTGGTACAGGCACTCTTGCTCATCATAACTATGTACTTAGTTGGTTTATTAAATACCCAGGAGCAGAGAAGAAGATTTTCAAAGAAATAATGCATTTTCACTACCTACTTATTTAGCCCCACCCTAGCACTAGAATCCCTGACCCCAGGGCCATGAATTTCACAATTTTGGTAGAGGACTCATTGCTGATTACAATCATGCAAACAGTTTGACTGCTTGATGTCCAGGAGTAAAGAAGAAGATTTTTAAAGATTGCATTAATTTTAGAGGTTTTGGCCCCACCCCTCAGGCCCCAGGGGGTGGGGATCATGAAACTCGCAATTTTTGTTCCCCTTCACCCATAGATGTTTTGTGCCAAATTTGGTGGAAATTGGTTCAGTTGTTGCAGAGAAGAAGCTGAAAATGTTCAAATGTTAACGCACGGCGGACGACGACGGACGAAAACAGATAGCAATAGGTCACCTGAGTTTACTAAAGGTGACCTAAAAAGTTAAAGGCGAAAATGGCTAAACGACAGAAACAGCGACATGAGCAACATATGACAAAGTTGAAGTGTTACCGACAAAACTTTCATTTCAAGAAGAAAGGTTGATTGATTTTATTCTGTTTTACGCCCAGTCGGCAATTTTCAGCCATGTTTCGGCGGACTACCAGTTTAATTGATCGGTTTTTGATATATTTTGGTTCTCTGACGGCCCCCAAGAAGCCTACTCTTTTTCAAACTCCAGAGAAACGATCCTTTTCGTGCCAAAGGGTATTGTCATCCTTGACACGGGGCACCATTTCACGTCCCATCAGACGGACTTAAAATTAGTTTTCAGAAATGTAAAATAATCAACAAGAGGCCCAAGGGCCTTGAATCGCTCTTCTGATAAATTGTACAACCTATCACTTGTATTTGAAGCCTCTAACCCTAAGTATCCTAAGACCAAAGTTGCATCATCTGACAAAGTTTGATGATTCTTAGCAATTAGGACTACTTCTTAGTCTACATTCTTGGAAAACCCTAAATGCATCAACTGACACAGTATGATTATTCTAAGCCAATAAATACCTAAGATACTTAAATATAGCCATAAAATGTCGAAAGTAGGTCACCATGACCTACATTTTAGTCGACATTTTTCAGAGTCCAAAGATGTATCTGCTGACTAAGTTTGATAATTCTAAGCCAATAAATACCTGAGATATTCAAAAGTATCGTGACCTACTTTTTGGTCGACATTCTCCAAAAACCCAAGATGCATCAACTGACAAAATTTGATGATTCTAAACCAATAAGTACCGGAGATACTTAAATATAGCCATAAAATGTCGAAAGTAGGTCACCCTGACCTAATTTTTGGTCGTCACTCTCCGAAATCCCAAGATGCATCACCTGACAAAGTTTGATGATTCTAAGCCAATTAGTACCGGAGATACTTAAATATAGCCATAAAATGTCGAAAGTAGGTCACTGTGACCTAATTTTTGGTCGTCACTCTCCGAAAACCCAAGATGCATCAACTGACAAAGTTTGATGATTCTAAGCCAATAAATACCTAAGATACTTAAATATAGCCATAAAATGTCAAAAGTAGGTCACCGTGACCTAATTTTTGGACGTCACTCTCCGAAAACCCAAGATGCATCAACTGACAAAGTTTGATGATTCTAAGCCAATAAGTACCGGAGATACTTAAATATAGCCATAAAATGTCGAAAGTAGGTCACTGTGACCTAATTTTTGGTCGTCACTATCCGAAAACTGAAGATGCATCAACTCACAAAGTTTGATGATTCTAAGCCAATAAATACCTAAGATACTTAAATATAGCCATAAAATGTCGAAAGTAGGTCACCGTGACCTACATTTTGGTCGACATTTTTCAGAGTCCCAAGATGCATCTCCTGACCAAGTTTGATGATTTTAGGTCTGAAGGTAATCAAAATATGCCTTTTAAACAATTTGAAAACATATGCCTGCAAAATTCTAAAAGTAGGACACAGTGACCTACTTTTTCTTAAATATGTTTTAAGGTCCCAAGATGCAGCAACTTACAAGATTTGATGATTCTAACCCTTTCAGTGCCTGAAATAATGGGATTAAATGTTTTAAAAAGGTTAAGTCATAAAGTTCAAAAAGTAGGTCACGGTGACCTACTTTTAAGTTGACGTTGTTCAAGGACCCAAGATGCATCAACTGACTAAGATTTTTTAGCAACTAGTACTTTTGGTTTTGTTTTCCTGATTATCTCCCCTTGTTTTAGGGTCCCAACCCTTATTTTAGTATAAATGGTAGCCCTTGGGCCAAGGATACCCTGTGGCAAATTTGGTATTGATTGGCCAAAGGGTTCTTGATTTATGGCCCATATTCTAAAAAGTTAACGCACACCGCACAAATGGCCATAGCATTAGCTCTTTGAGCCTTTGGCTCAGAAGAGCTAAAAATATTGTATAAACTGTTAATAAAATTAATTGACATGTATTTCTCATAAAAATTGATTCATAGACAAGAAGAAAGGAAACGAAGCTCAGTTTAAGTTCAACAACACTGTGAAGGAAAAACTCGTGGGGGGGGGGGGGGAAACAAGTTTAAATGACGGCGATACAGAGTCAGCATTTCAGCAAATAACGGTCGGTATTCAGCCAAATAGTTGACCACGACAAGTATTTATGAGTGATTTTTTTAGAACAATGTTGTTCATGTGACATGTTGATTTAATTGTCCATCTATAGTTTAATTGTCCATCTATAGCATGTCACTCTTGTACATGCAGCTAATCATTTTGTATGACACCTAATTTCTTCCTTTTGTTTAATTTGCTTTACTCAAACTTGTTTCTGTTAGTCAGTTGGAAACTGACAGGTGTGCCGTGAAGACCAAACTCTAGTCCAAAAGAATCAAACTTAACTAAATAAAGAAAATATTATTTATAAGTTGTTTTGAACATCTTTATTTCTGCCTATAAATTAAAGCGGTTTCCCCTTATCACACGCATTGAAAGTATTCAGATAAAAAGCGCCATTGGCCAAAGGAGGGTCGTTCAAAAATTATGCGGACTTGCTGCACAGAAAAAAAATATTTGACGACATAATCAGGCAAAATGTCGTACATAATGTAAAAGAATCTTTACTTATATGCTCTACAAAATTTCATTTCAAAATGTTGAAAATTGCTATCAATTGCAATTTTGAGTGATTTATCAGGACATATCATTAGACACGGAGCAGCAAAATCTTCGACGTCGCAGATATTATAAAAATTTGTGATTGAGCTTTCATTTCCTCAACATTTTCCGAAGAGTACCTGTACAGTTTGAGTTATCTACTCAACATCCAAACACCATTTCTTGTCAAGCTTTAAATCTATTAAAGAGGTAAAGAATATTCTTTTTTGGGGGGTTTAAAACCAAAAACTGCGATATTAATGAGATAGTGTGGTATTGGTGACTCTCAATCACGTTCTTTACAGTCTGGATGAAGTTTTCGTCGATAATCTTTCCGTCCTCCCGTATAGGCATTTTAAGAGGTCAAACGGTCTAAAATTCCACTTTGATATTTGTGGACGAATGCCACGCATACCCTTGTTTACTAGATGTTTTATTATGCATATTTTGGATGTATGATGGCGATATCTCGAGCATTACCAGACCTGCCTACCCTTTTAATTCCATGGGTGTAATTTCAGTAAATTTTTGGTGTAATTTCAGGGTAAAAGCGTAATCATGTTTTCTAGTTTGTTGTATTTACTATAATACGTTATTTTCTTTTAAAACAACCTAATTCGTACATCACTTAAGAAAAATGGAAAAAAAAACTTTTCTTTTTCGAATCATCTACTGGCCATAAAAGAGATGTAAAATACATGTGTACCAGTATTCTAAAACTCGAATCAACCGTACACCCTTAATGAAGCATGTTGTCAATTTGTATCAAATCACTTACACTACTGGCTTTTAAAACCCCTGTCCGTATGAAAATCCACTGTCTTTCTCTGTATCCTACAGCATTTTCACAGTAAGCTACGGTAAACCTACAGTATGGTACGGTATGCTAGCTCAGTATATACAGTAAATCTCTGTATGCCACTGTATGTATCCACAGCATGCTACAGTTACCTACAGTAGGCCCCGATACGCCTACAGTATGTCACTGTATGGCTACTGTTTCCTACAGACATCTACGGTATGCCACAGCATATGCCCCAGTACGTCCCTGTACATGTTTTTAAAGCAAAAATAAGAAGGATATACACTCCCAGAGCACTGTACGGTTAGCTAAGATGGGGGATTATCAAAGTAGTACACAGAGTTACTTACCTGAGAATTTTTTTAACAATATTTCAAACACAAAGTAGTATTTTTTTTTATTTGTAAGAGCCGTGTTGAGTTCCGTTATAACTGAAAAATTAATAAATCATTGCTTTAAAAAAATTTTGATCTATTTTTTTTATTAATCATTTAATTATATTTTAATTAATAAATTAAATCAATTTATTTTATTATTTTTATTTTATTTATTTATTTTATTTTATTATTTTTTTTTGGGGGGGGGGGGTTTAAAACCTGTTTAATACATAAAATACTCGGGGTGACTTTGTACCTTTTGTGAAGAAAAAAAAAACACACCAGGGGTAATATTCTGCATTTTAGAAAATTCTAGTATTTAAAATTGGTTGATTTAAAAAAATAACTATATAATTGCATGTTAATAATCATCGTAAAAAATCGATCTATTTCTTTTTATTTTCAAATTTGATAAAAACAAATTAATTTATTATGTAGCCGAAAATTTGGTTTATTTCTTATCCACCGTTTGACGATAAAATGTGTCTCAAAGTAATTTTCAAGCATATCTAAACTATTTTTATTATTTTAACTCCCTTGATGGATATCAAAATAATCGTCTCATTATGCACAATCTTAACCCGTCAAAAACTTTATTTTATACTTTTATTTTATTTTGACTGTCAAAAATCTGTTCTCGTAAAATAGAGAATGTTATTTCAAACAGCTGAAGAGTGGACACGGTCGCTCTGCCACAAAATAAACAAGGTATAGCAGTCATTGAAAGACAATAGGTGTCATGACCGTGTACCCAAATTCACTGGTAAACTGTGAATGGCTTTGAAGTTCTTTCATAATTGTGTTAGGTATTTGAAATCTATTTTTTTCAATCAAAATAAAGTAAAAGTATGAAAATTGGAAAATTTGGATAGTGCATTATGAGACGGTCATTTTGATATCCATCATGTACGAAAAATAATTGAAAGTCGTTTTAATATGCTTAAAAAATACTTTGTAGCATATTTTGAGATAAAAAGGTTTAAATTAAATAAAACCTAACAAAAATCAAATTGTTCGGGATATTTATAATTGATATCTTGTGTCATTTCAAAAATAATATATAAATGAAAAAATTGGTATTTTTATAATGATTATTTATTTATTTCTTTTATTTATTTATTTTATTTACCATTTATTTATTTTTCTAACACCTGTTTAATCCACATTATACTTGAAGTGACTTTGTACCTTTTTTGAAAAAAAAACAAAACATACAGCAAGGGTGCATTTGGAAATGTTCCAGTTTTTAAAATTAATTAAATACCGGTAATTTATTTGTTAATGGTTAGTAAATAAATAAATAAAACTAAATAATTGCATGTAATTAATTATTTATTTTAAAAAAAAAAATCAATCTATTTATTTCTTTTTATTTTGAAATTGTCGATAGAAACAAATTAATTTATTATGTTCCCGATAAATGGACTTATTTGGTCAATTCTTTATAAACCATTTTATAATAAAATATGTGTCAAAGTATTTTTGAAGCATATAAAAACTACCATTAATTATTTTACTTTCATGATGGATATCAAAATAATCGTCTCATTATGCATAATCTTAATCTGTGAATAGCTTTCTTGAAACTTTTATTTTGCTTTGATTGACAAAAATCGGTTCTCATACAAAGAGAAAATGTGATTTCAAACAGCTGCTGAGTGAACACGGTCGCTCTGCCACAAAATAAACAAGGTATAGTGGTCAGTGAAAGACAATAGGTGTCATGACTGTGTACATGTACCCCGAGTCAGTGGTAAACTATCAATGGCTTTGAAGGTCTTTCATAACCGTGTTAGGTTTTTGAAATCCATTTTTTTTTCAATCAAAAGAAAGTTAAAGTATGAAAATTGCAATTGACGAATTCAGATTGTGCATAAGGAGACGATAATTTAGATATCCATCATGGACATAAAAGAATTGAAAGTCGTTTTAATATGCTTAAAAATTACTTTGTAGCATATTTTAAGATAAAAATGTTTATATGAAATAAAACCAAAAAAAAAAAAATCAAATTGTTCTGGATTTTAATGATTGATTAATTTGTTGTTTTGTCAATTTCAAAAATAGAAAAATAAAAAAGATTTACATTTTAATAATTATTATTTATTTATTTAATTTATTTACCAATTATTTAATTTGTTAACACCTGTTTTATAGGAATCACTTCGTCTGACCACGGTGTTACGACGAAATAAACAACTGACTGATCACTCGGATCACTTTCAAATTTAACAATCATTTTAAAATCATAGTACAGTCTGCTTAATTATTGTCCCTTCTGCTTAAATCTGCTTAAATAAATGAATTTTGAAAAAAAAATCAAAAAAGAATTATTGATTTTCCCTGTAACAGTGTATGCTCCCTGAAGCGTGATACTTAAAATTATAACTGTTGATTTATATGGGGATGGTATCCTAACATGAGCCTAAATCTTTCAGAATCTTCTGATCTAAATTTTTCCAATTTATGTGTATTATAATTATATGCAGTTTTAATCGCATGCTAATTGATGAGAAAAGTACCTTCATCGAAAACAAGAAGTATTTGTCAAATCTGTGGAAGATATATTTTTATCTGACACAATTCAGGGGGTCAAAAGTATGAAGAAAAAAATTATTTAAAAAATATTTACTCTCTTATATGCTTTATTACATATTTGAGACCAAATGTCAGTTCGGGGGTGTGTGGGGGGGGGGGGGGGGGTGCTGCTAAAGATTTTCAGCTGAGGAGACACTATCAACTACTCGAGTTTCTTGACAAGTGAAAAAAGGTCATCAGAGTTTTCATTGAGGAGGCATGAAGTAGCTAATTTTTCTATAGCATTCTATATATCGGGAAAATTATTGGGGGCAACAGCACCCTATACCACCCCCACTTTTTACGGTCCTTTTTTCATCATGTTAATCAAAGTTTCAACGTGTGGCGTTACATTGAAAGTTTGTCCTCTCACTACTTATTTTACTTGATATTCTCTTTTACGAATTGGTACCGGGATTATATACCATTAAGCATGTTTAGTACAATAGCCAATAAATCATGTTAATGGTTTGTATACAACTCACGAATTTTACATGTATTTATTTACTTATCAGACACCAAAGACAGCTTGATATGCAGTCGGTATTAAATGTTTGACCCCATTTCAAATATCAAGGCAATGCAGATGCAAACACTTTTTGTGATTCACATGTATCGAAATCAAGGAAATTATAGGCGCGGCAGGCGCGGATCCATGACTTGAAGTTAGAGGGGGCGCCAAAAGTAGGCAAGGGGTCTGGGGGCCGCCTTGAGGCCCCCATTGGTGGGGACCCAGGGGCCGAAGCCCCCGGAAGCTCCTGGATTTTAGAGATTTTGTAGGGTAAAAATGAGGTCTACCGAGTATACATATTAACATTTTGTAGACGAAACTGTGATTTACATTAACTTTGACAATTTTACTTACGGGGGGCGCGCGCCGGGGGCGCCCCCCTTAAATCCGCCACTGCGCGTATATCCATTAAATTAAATATTTTCCCGGGAGAAGTGGGGTGGGTTGATTTTTCACATCAACTTTAATTATAATTACATTGTTCCCTTACCTGAGAAACCTATTTCTTGGAGGGGAGAGAAATTAAAATTTTTTTTAATGATTTTAGAGAGACCCAAACTCACCTCCCTTTACACCCGAAACATTTATACATGTAAACCTATTTGAATCCTTGAAAATTGTGTGCGATTATGAATTACAATAATCCCGACATATACCGGTTGGAAGAATAACAGTTGACATTGTTTGTAAATACATGTATATGTAATTAATTAATGCGTTTGATTTTATATAAACATGACAGTAATTTCAAATTAATCAAACATTTAACATTAATAATTATATGATGTACTGAAATTATTACATTCTTTCATCCATAATTAAAGATAAACGTTTTGAAATTAAAGGTCCCTGATCATGACATAATTATCATTGAATGGAATTTTTTAACGTGTACTAGTATGCTGCTTCTCAGGGGGGATGGAAGTTTACTATTGTATTTTACAAGTACTACTCAATCAAGGCAAACTATAAGGAATTGTTTGCATTCGTTGGTAGACACATGAAATAAAATGTACAATAATACGGTGGAAATAGAATTCCCTGTAGCCACAATGCCTGTAAATTTTATGTACATTTTTCCTTAATCTCAAAGAATATTTTAATATCCCAAATCTAAATTGTTCACTTTACTAATTCCTTGCTCTTTCCAATACTATGTAAATGCATTAGAATAGCAGCACTTTGAACAGAAACCAAACTGTTTGGTAGCCCTTTTCCTAACAAATAACTACTAATGGACCCAACCCAGAACTTCTTTTTACTTTCCAGAACAATGATTTTTTGTACCCCTCTTATTCAGTCAAGAAATATGTTGTAATTTTCTGCAACATTTTCCCGCATTAGTTAAGAGATGACCCTAGTTACCTTTTATGATTTGTTGTACTGAAATACTGCAAAGAGAATGGAAATTAAAGTAATATCTAAATTACAATTAACTAAAGGAAATAAGAACAAACTATGTAAATATATATTTTATTCATTGCTCAATCATACATACAGTCAAACAATCATCATGAAAGAAAAAAACAATGATTCACAAGTTCAATGAATACAGTAAGTGTCGTGACCATGATTGATAACGTTTCTTTTCAACTATGGTGTTAAAATAAAATGTACAAAAAAATTCAAATCTGTTAATTCAGCATGACTGAAATGGTGCAATTTGTAAAAATGCATTGAAAAGTGGAGAGAAGAAGCAAGGCTAATTTTCAAAGTCCTAGTATATACAAAATGATATATACTCTTCCATGATACAAATGTATTAGAAAAAAAAATTCCCTATTTAATATCAAATTTTTACAAAACCCTTTTTTACTTTAAACATTCAAATCAATATTCAGGTTTCAATTTCTTGAACATGTTGAATATATTTTTAACACAGCTACATATTGTATTTCATAATAATTATGCACATCACAATCAGTTACACAAGAAATTTAATTTTCAACTACATGTTGTCAAGTATGTCATGCCACAGTAAAGACAATCTATTTTACATTCAACAAATTGCAGAACTCTGGTCTAGTCATAACAAAGTATTCCAGTTTCACATTACACTGGTACATCTAATCTGATCCATTTGAATTGTCACAGTCAAGAGCATGATCACCGAAGACCGAGAATCCATATCGTATTCTGTTTCTTACTATAAACGAGTGATTTGCCAAGTCTGCTTACATGGAAAAGCTGTCGCCTAACTGGATTGTCTTCCACCACAAATAACGAATCACACTTCTCAGCCAGAGGAAACACATCAACAATTGTCCAGTGATGAATAGTTCCATCAACCACATGCTCTAAGAAAAAGCAAATGCGTCCAAACTGGTGGCCATTTACACTATGCAGCTTAACGATAGACCTTGGCTTATTCCCTCTGTATTTGTCGCCGACATAACGGACACTCCTACCATTGTCGTCTGTGATATCAAGCGTTCCATGGCATTCAGTCACAGTGTCTGTAAACTTGATAGCACTTATCTTCAAGTCCATTAGATAGAAATTCTGCATGTAGTGGCACATTTCCTTCGTCAGCAGACTGCGAGCGTTCTTTGTTGGTTGTTGGTTGTGTGATGCAGAACTGGTCTCGTTGCTCATCTCCTCCATTATCTGTTGGCTTATCTTCATCAAGGACTTCTCACCACCAAACACATTCCTGGGATTGAACTTCTGACTCAAAATCATGTAAATACACCAGTCATAAACCTAAAAAAAATCGATATTTTAAAGTAATAACTTTAAATATTTCAGGAATCTTAATGTAGAAAATTTACTGTTGTTTTTTTTTTCATTGATGGTGCATATAATCATATATAAGTATTCAGTCTACCAGTTGATATCAATATATTTTAACTTGTTTAGGATTTACTTAATTGAAATTGTATCTAAAATTAGTGCCACTTACTACATATGTTTCCATAACAGTAGACTCCTCTATCCCTTTCTTTAAACATTGCCTTGTTATCCAGCCATTTGCCCGTTCGTAGGGGAATAACCATCTACCATACATGGGTCCAAGTTTGGCCAAGTCATCCACAATATGATGAATCAAATGGGTTGTGAGATTCTAAAAAGAATATAGGCAATGCAATTTTTTATATTTTACGTGAATCTTAAGAATCATTCTTGATGCAGCACAGTGGGTTTAAAGTACTGATCCTATAAATCAAGGCAAAGATTGAACTGCTAAACAAAATAACTTGAATCAATCTAAAGCAACCTTATCTCAGTTTCAAATTATCTCTGTTTCAAACTTAGGACAGCTTATTTAAAATAAATATGTAATTATCTATCCACTGACAACAAGCCTATATAAACTGTTATAAACAATGGTCAACAGGTCTACATATGCATGCATGTAATTTTTTTTCACATTTATAATTAATATATCATTCTTAATAATACAGATTTTTTTCTGGCATTTTACCTGCATTGTAAGTGGAAAGTCTCGTTCCAGCATAGCGAGGGCTTCATGTGTATCAGCTTGGAGTTGAGGTAGTTCAGATATAGTCAGCTCAGGTGCAACCATTCTTTTGATGACATCACAGATGGCCTGTAGAGTCTTCTCTTGAGCTGGAGGGAGAAATCCACGAATACACCACTCAAATGCCCCTGACGTCACAAACTGAAAATGAAAGCAAAACACATGTATTCCAACGATGAAATTGAAATTAATGATCCGATATAATCATGATAATATGTGTTTAAGATCCAGGAGTACTTTTTTTAAGATTAACCTGTTTTTGAGTCACATATGAAGTTAAACATAAAATTACTCATCCCTTTAACATGTATACAGAGAGGATGATATGAAGTTTTACTAATCTTTTCATTTTTATAGCGTAATGTGTATCAACATGTATTTTAAGAAATGTGTGCAAAATTTCATGCATCGAAGTGGGTTTTTTTTCCTAAAAGAACTGGATGAGTACTTAGGTAGTAAATAAATAATTAAGTCTCAGGCTACTATAGTTTTTAAATTTTGATAATACATGTATTTTATCATCATCAAGCTCATATTTAAATTTTATACTTAGATCAAAACATGATATTCTGTACAACTACTCAGGCAATTAATGCAAGTAAGTACAATTTAGACATATGAATTTAATAAATTATAAATATGATAAACTTACTTGTAATTTTGAATTCATCGTCCTTAGAGTCCAAAGTTTGGTGAAGTGGGGCCCCGGGAAAATCTCTTGTGCATGGGTATAAACAATGTTCATTGCTCTTTCATCTGCTAACTTCATCTGTTCTTTAGTTAAGGACCATGGTGTCTCCAACTCTGAATGGCATTCTTCAATCTCTGTCTTTTGAACTTTTCTTTTCTTCTTTGGTTGAACAACATCTGTTCTTCCACTCTCTGGCCAAACTTGAGGAAATCTGCTGAATTCTTTTTCACAAGATTTTACCTTCAGGTTGTTGAACTTGCCAGAAAGCATCTCCATAAGATGGCTGATGAAATCTGCCAGTGTATGCATGCCGTCAGGTGACATTTGCTCGATCCTATTGTGATATGGCAAATTCTGAAGAATGTATTGACCTTTTAAGTCTGTCTGTTTCTGATGGTTTGTTTTCTGGGATTTATTGGGCTTCCGTTCGTACTGATTCCTTAGGTGGATTTCCTCTTCACGTGAGAAGGGCTCTGGTTTACTGTTCATGTCCTGCCCCTGGGTGGCAAATCCCTCGGAATTACGTAGCGGATGATCAGCAGAAAGAAATCTTCTGTTGGAAATGTGGATGGTTTTCTTCAGATGTTTGCAGTAATGGCCTGTTTCCGTACAGTAGGGGCATGATCTGAGGCCACCATGTCCAGACAAATGCAGCAACTTAGAATATCCGGGGATATCACAAAGATACTGCAGCAGTGCTACCTTAATTGACACAGGGGCAGATGTGTAAGAGTTGTGAACTGTAAATTCTGTAAGAGACAAAAGTTCATCAACAACAACAGACAGATAGGGCTCCAAGGACTTTGGTTCTGCTCCATTCTTGCCACTCGGTATAATCCCCATTAGCATCATAGGACCAAGCAGCTGTCTAATGGATGTGGGAAGAGTGATCCATGTCAGAATTATGGGCCACATGGACTTCTGGCAGGCTGAGTTTCTGTTTGGATTCACTCCATCGGTGAAAAGTGACAATGGTACGCACAGTTGCTTGTCCATTTCTTCAAACACTTGACCTTTAGCATACCAGGAGTGAAATTGTGAACTGTCGGTAAAGTCCTTTAACACTACATCACGATTACTTCCAGAATAAGTTATTGTTTTTTCATAGATCAATTTACACAGGTTTGATGTCCCAAACCACCGAGCCAACCGCGGTCCAATAGGCATATAGGAAAAAATTTTCCTTGATTTCCATTCTCCATCCTAGGTTCAGAACACTTCGGGCACACATTGTCTCTTGCCAGCTTCAAATCACCACTATCACGAAAAATAACACAGTCGTTGATGCATACATCATGCTTCTCCAGTGGCATCAGAAATGGTGCAACAAAAGCTCTGGCCTCCTTAAAAGTTGCAGGCAAACAATTTGGTTGGGGTAGAGATGACTTTTCACACTGAAGGCTATCTGATACGGCAGTTTTTGACATTCCATTGTTCACTGAAAATATGTAGAGATGTTTGGTCACTGCCTCAAGGACTGTTGTGGATGATCCATCAAACAGAGGTTGTCTGTACTTCTCACGGTGATACTCATTTTCTGCATGATGAAATTGGGGTCTAGGCAAGGAGGAAATATCTTCTGTTAACTTCTCACTGTGTTTGTAGAAGGAATACCGTGATATCCAAGCAACTTGACAGTTGAAACATGTGCAGAACTTGAGGGCAGCTAAATAATAAAAATAAGCTTTACATTACATATCTGCATGATCAGACTTTCACATTATCAAATTACAAACAACATTTCTGGAATTATTACAATTGATATTATGTTTCACTAAACAATTTTTAAAAAGAGGATAATTATTAAAGTTAGAGTAAATATATTGATGCTGTTTTATTTTTAAATTCTAAAATGATCATTCATTAAAAAAAATAATTTTTACCATTAGGTCCTTTTTCCTCCATGCCCCCACTTATTGCATATGCATTCAAAATGCATGCCCAAATGAAAAAAATTATAACTATCATAGAAAGAACCTACTCCTATGGCACTGTAAGGGATACTGACTGTGTGTTAATTACTACTGTTGTGTATGAATTGCTACTGTTGTGTATGTATGGTTGCTACTGTTGAAACTCAGAGATCAGTCATCAAAAAGATGAAGTGTCTTTGATCAAATATCTTGCAAATTGA
>NW_026922072.1:0-19409 GCF_032062105.1 Saccostrea cuccullata | reverse complement strand
TATTCATCAAATCGTGATTTTTAAATATATCAGCCCAAGTCTGTGGCCTCGTTTTCCATGTGTATGCTTTTGGGTTGGCAGTGGCGTATATTACTTTCTGATAATGTGTGGGATTGTGTGTTCAAATTAAGTTACACATTTAACCTGAGGTGCAAAGTATAGGTAGACAAGGAGTTTCCTTTCGATAAGTATGGGAGATTTTCAAAGGGGGCATATTTTCAAACTCAGACATCTACAGTTTTAATTTGACCAGTGAAAATTATATTGTACATATATTACAGTTTATATCATGATGTGAAAACCACATAACAAAACTGAAAACTTAATATCCTTTTACTCGATATCTGCTTAGAAAATAAGGAAATTTCCTTACTGAATAATCAAAATTCGACCAAAATGTTGAATTTCCTACTAACAAATATAAATAAATGCGTTATCATTTTTGTTTCCTGCACATATTATGGGATCCTGTTGTTTTTGATCAAATTTTCTGATATGGACTTGATATAAATAACACTTGAGCTTTGCCTTAAAAAATGTCAAGCTAAGGCCAATAGTTTTGTCCTTAAATACAAAGCAAAACTGTAAACATATCGGATAGGTATATAAAAGTGCGGATTGCTAAGATTTAGGGATGTCAACGAATATTCGAATATTCGAATATTCATTCGATGAGTTGATATTCGAATATAAATTTGAGATTCGAATATTCGTTTTTCAGTATACAAGCATTAAAAAGAGAGAAAACCTGGCAAGTTTTTTTTAAGAAATTGAATCAAGTTTGTACAAAATTTAAAAAAAAACTCTCCTCTTGGATTACCTTAAAGGTGTGAAGAGTGAATCTATTAGCCTAAGATTAATTAATTCATTTGTTCACTTAATTAGTGGTATAATAGTTTCCAGAATTAACAATCAGCTTGTATTATTGTAAGTACCCAGTTTTACAGTAAACATACAAACTTCTTGTTTATGTAAATATCATTAAAAATCATTATCAGGAAATTATAATTAGCAAAAAGTAATTGCTTTTAATTTTTTACCGTTAGATAATTGTTCTGCATAGTATAAATTTGTAGGAGTTATCAGATGAGTGTAAACTTTAGTAAGACGATCAATTAATCTGGAACATATTAAAGAATCTTTTAAATTTTCAAAAATCAATCATTACATTTGGGATGTATACTATTAAATATTTTTTTTAAAAATATAAATTATTGTAGTGCATTTTCCGAATTCTACATGAGATTTTATTCTTTAAAAAATGGCATAAAACCTATACTGCTTAACAGGAGAGTGAAGATTTATATTTAATAATGGAAAATGTATTTATTTATCGAATATTCGAATATATTCGAATACTCCTATCGAATATTCGAATATCAATTATTGACAATTTTGACATCCCTACTAAGATTGTTTTTTTTTCATTTCCAACAAAATAAATTAATAGGTACGATTTATTATCAAATCCCCGCCCCTTTATTCAATCAATTTTTTTATTCTCGAGAAAATGATGTGTATGCTACAGCCTTTTTGCCTACATGGAATATACGCCACTGGTTGTCTATTAGTGACAAACAAAACAAGCATCCTGTTAAAAACAACATATGTAATACGAATACTGTAATATTTATCCGACCTTTACATAAATAATGAATTTATCAGAATAATCTCAAAAAGGAGGAATTGTTTATATTCTATGTTTAATGTATAAATAATTATGACATTTGTTATAAAAGAGTGGTAAAAAAACTAGTTTCCGACATCGCTCATCATAGGATGTATTTACTTTGACAAAAAATGACTTATAGGAGAGAACAATTTCCCGAAAAAAGTGACATTTAGAAAATAATTTTGTCCTAGAAGTCTTTCAGGGCAGGCCTGTCCCTAAATAAAATTGTGATATTTCGATAGATCGGGATGTAATGAATAATTCATGAATAATTCAAGATAAAAAAAAATCAGTGCACCCTGCCCTAGGGTTAAATTCACGAACACACACACCCTCTTCCACACATAATAAGGAAACCTGATTTTAATAATGTGTTTTAGTATAGAAAATCTTGCTTTAAACATTCGAAAAGGGGGGAGGGGCTGCACACACCCGAGGCACCGGCCCTGGATCTGCCTCTGATTACTCGGCGTTTTTGCATTAGAAGTTTGCTAATGCTGCTCTCGGAAGTATTCGTTCAACGAAGTATAGGTATTTCTCGAAAATGCACATTGGTATGTACAAAATCAAGTCCATATGATAAAATCTTGAAATTTTACAACTATTTTTACTATGGGGTCATGGGATTCACGGAGCAATCACTTGACGTAAGCGACGTGACAACCAGATTTCAACCCGTTAAGGAATGTCGCAATTCTATATCATTCATTTCCTCAGATTTTTCTTATCTTTTTTATGCCCCCGTAAACGAAGTTTCGGGGGTATATAGTTTTTGTCGTGTCTGTCTGTCTCTCTGTCTGTCTGTCTGTCTGTCTGTCTGTCTCTCTGTCTCTCTGTCTGTCTCTCTGTCTCTCTGTTTGTCTGTTTGTCCGCAAAAACTTAAACCTTGCCCATAGCTTTTGATTTAGTGGAGCTATGACTTTCATATTTCATATATGTATTCCTTGTGACAAGACCTTTCTTTGGGTACTACCAAATTTGACCGTTTGACCTTGACCTTGGAGTTTGACCTACTTTTACATGAAAAATTTAAAATTTTACTTTGTCCATATCTTTTGAACAGTAGACACCAGGACATTTATACTTCATATATGTATAGCTTTTTAAAAGAACTTTCACTGGATTTCAATAATCTTGACCCTTTGACCTTGGCCTTGTAGATTTCTGTACTTGGGAAAAAACCTTAACCTTGGCCATAACTTTTGAACGGTAAGGGATAGGGCTTTCATACTTCATATATGTTATTTTTATGAAAAGACACTTCATTGGATCTGAAGATACTTGACCCTTTGACCTTGACCTTTGAGATTGACCTACTTTAAAAAAGAAAACCATGACCAGAATTTTCAAAAACTTACGGCTAGTGCTTTCATACTTTACATATTAAATTCTTATGACAAGACCTTTCATTTGATAACAATAATTTTGACCCTTTGACCTTGACCTTGGAGTTTGACCAACTTTTTAAGAAATTTTTTAAAATTTTACTTTGGCCATATGTTTTGAACTGTAGACACCAGGACATCTATACTTCACATATGTAATGTTTGCTAAAAGACCTTTCATTGGATATTAACTACCTTGACCCTTTGACCTTGACCTTGTAGATTTCCATATTTTTGTAATAACTTCAACTTTGGCTATAACATTTGAACGGTAAGGGATATGGCTTTCATACTTCATATATGTAATCCTGGTGAAAAGATTCTTAATTGGATATGAAGATCCTTTACCCTTTGACCTTGACCTTTGAGATTGACTTAGTTTTAAAAAGCAAACCTTGACCATAACTTTTAAAGACTTAGGGCTAGTGCTTTAATACTTTACATATTTGATCCTTATGACAAGACCTTTCATTTGATAACAATACCTTTGACCCTTTGACCTTGACCTTGAGGTTTGACCTTTTTTAAGCATTGAATTCATATTTTTGGATGTCTTCGGTCCTATAACACACCTGGCCATGCCGACAAATTATTATACCGCGCGTTATTCAATGCTTATACCGTGTGAATTCAATGCTTATGTTTACATTCTCTAATTTTCCTTCTTCATATTTGCTTATTTCGTTAATCTTAAATGTGAATTTAGCGCCCTTTCAAAACTGCAGTGATTAATAAATGTAAGAGCCGTTTGTGACGTCAAATGACGTTAAATGGCGTAGCAAAGTTAAATAACGCATCAAACATTGCGAAGAAAAAAGTGACAAATTAATTCTTCACGCAGATTACGTTAATTTTAACGTTAATTTTTCAGGGTTGTAGTTTTTCATTCAATTGAAATAAAACAGTTTACATTTTGGTGTTCCTAGAGTATTGAAAATGCATATAGTCCCTACTGTGTATTCTAATGCGCGGTGACAATTAAGGTTTCGCGTGTGTTATAGGAATTTGAACGTCATAGATTTCTAATGGATTTCATAAGGAAAATTACATTGAATGTAAATATAAGAAATTGAACGTTGACCATAACTTCTGAACGGTTAGGGCTAGGACTTTCATGCTCTACTTAAGTATTCTATGTGGCAAGGCCTTTCATTTGATTCTAATTACATTGACCTTTTGACCTTGACCTTGAAGATTTTTGTACTTATTAAAAAACTTTAACATTAGCTTACTTTCAAATTTCACAATTGTTTTCCAGTGAGAATACCCAACTTTTGGTACCAATTAATTAAATTTGCATTTAAGAAAAGCTTAATCTTTGCTATGTTGCCATACGGGGGCATCAGTGTTTTACAAACACATCTTGTTCTACTTTAAAATTGAATATCTATATCAAGACATATCACTTTTCTACTATAATATATTTTGTATTGATTCGGATATAATTGAAATCTTATAAAATAAAAAAAAGTCTATGCAGTTAATCAGGTATGGAAATTATGCAAAACCATATAGGCGCAACGCAACGTCCATGCGATAAGGGGGGTATTGAAGTATCGATGAAGTTAATCATTCAGAATGTACTCCTTCCATTCTTATCAAGCTACAACCATTTGAAAACTTCTTTGCATATGTAGGAAATTTCCGGCAGCATCTTGAACATTCTAATCTCTTTTTAGACATTTTCCTGACTGCACACAAAATTTTTACGTAGTGCAGTGCTCCATGACGCTCAATGACGTTCCGATTTTTGGCTGTGTTTTTACGCATTGATCATTTATAAACGGCTATAAAACAGTCATATACCCTCCAATTTAGTTCAAAATGTCTCCACGTGACGTTTCCTGCATGCTTTAGCGGCAGGTAAAATATCATACATGTCTTTGCGCTACAATTGTTCAATTTTTGATTTAATAAAGAGTCTTTGTAAACTTGACAAAATGTGGCATGCTCCGTGAAGCAAGTTTTATCAAAATAAAAAAGCTCTATATTTTTCAATAATCGCCGGAGAGCACCAAATTCTGGTATATCAATTGGAAAAAAGGTTAAGATTTTATCTGGAAAAGTTTGACCGGTTTCGTGGAAATAGCGCGCTTACAATAGAACTTGTCCGCAAACTTTTCTAATACCCCTCGTGCATGTATATATGAGGAATAAACATTAAACGCAGCACTTGTTTTCTACGTTATATGTGGTACCTATTTCTATTTTAACATTTACCCCCCCCCCCCCCCGGTTGCTCCGTTCCTCGATTTGGCTATACACAGGTTGATTAAGATATCAAATGCATAAAGTTTGTGTAAATTATTAATAAATTTATTATTTTAAAACATTATCAATATCCATGATGAAACGTTACAATGTATCTAATTATTTACGTGTGCCGCGATAAACACACAGGCGCTAAACGGACACGCTGTCATTTTCACTTGTACATGTACCTAAGCTTGTTTATACTTGACGTTAAAATTTCAAATTAAGTTATCTTTTATAAACAAAATGTTAAAGTACTATTTGAATACATTGTAAAACACTTTTTTGTCAAATTCTCATTAATTAATAAATATTTACCACTTTATTTATGAGAACTCAGAAGTGTTAAATTTCACAAAGTCATTATGACGTTCCGGAAAATGTACGAAATTCGGCCATATACATATG
The DNA here is from genome assembly GCF_032062105.1 of Saccostrea cuccullata. Lineage (NCBI taxonomy): Eukaryota > Metazoa > Mollusca > Bivalvia > Ostreida > Ostreidae > Saccostrea > Saccostrea cuccullata. The sequence continues at coordinate 13,691 of NW_026922072.1, read as the reverse complement.
CTATTTTGAAGACCTCTTACAGAAAATATGAAAGAGATATTGAAAAAAGAAAGTTGTTCTGAAAGAATATATAGTCTGTAGATATATCCAGGGGCAAAACTGTCCTATTTTGAAATCAGGCCAATTTGTGTACTTTTTGACTTTTCCTCTTTTATTCCAACGAAAATTTGTGTTTCTACAGTATTTTTAATTTCAATCCGTTTTGGTGTAAAGATCAATGGGCAAAGGGACAACGTTATGGGTTTCTAGAGAAACAACATAACTTCCCTGATCATGAGAGGGAAATTTTACTCAACTCAGAAATGATTTATTCACGTATAATAATTTTAAATTAAAACGTTCATACCTCTGAGTTTCTGAAATGAAACTTACTCTGATAACTCTAACTTAAGAAAGATACCTTATATAAATTTGATGCAAAAAAAATGAAAAAGGGAGCTCAAAGCTATTTTCTTTTTAAAGGTAGTCCGATCCTCAAGTTTATAAAATAAGCAGTTAAGTAATCAAAAATACTCATAAAAGTTTCTCTGAATCCACAAAGTTATGTACATTTATCCGCAGTATTTCATAAAAGTTAATCATATTATATAGGAAAAATTGTCGAATCTTTATTATTTTTGCAGAAAAAGCGAATTGGAATATCAGCAATGCATTTTCTAATTGCAAATTGATAAACAAATATATTTTAGGTTAAAAAACGATAGGTATCCAGGGATTCAGAGAAATTGCCATGATGTTTATTCTTATTTGGTATTTTTTGTCTTCTATTTCCGCCATGTATTCTATAATACAAAGTGTTGAAGACTTTTGCTAACTTTGCAAGACACCACAGATCACTTCTCATTTCATATCATGCTAATAAGCATTGATATCTAAGGCTGGATTCAAGAAAATCTTATTTCTCTAACACTGTTTGATTTTTTTTTCCTCTTATAGGGTTCAAGTTTCATTTTGATGCATTTCAAATTAAATATTATTTTTTTTTAGTTATCCTCCCTGGCTGAGGATCGGATATCCTTAACTGCATTTTAAGATCTTCCACTATCAGCTTTTAACTTACTTGAAATTACCCGAATTATATTCTTGTTGTGACATCATTTTCTTCATTTTATAAGTCTATACACATGTATTCATTAAATGAATTGATTATTGGTACAAAACTGTTTTTATCCTTCGCCAGAGTTACATACTAGTATTTGATGTTCCTGATAGTTTGAAGAAATTGCCAACTAGTATTTTTTAGAGAAAATTAAAAATTCAATTCGAAAGTATTCAAATTTAATTTTGCCCTCATTAGCAATTCTAACCATGTGTCAACGTAATACATGTATCAAAGCAAGTTGTGACCATTTGCAGAAATATATTCGAGTATGAATGGAATTTAGAGATGTTTGCGGAAGAATACCGATGGTTTTATTTAAAACCTTGACTGGATAATATTCTGCAAGTTAAAGAACGGAATTTTAGAGAGTTACTTTAAACATAAATTAGTTATAATATTAGCTACCATCACATAATTTAAAAAAAAAACAATTCAGCTAATTAAGCACTATATATCGCTGCTTATGTTACATACATAATTATAACGGTTTAAGGTCAAAGATTATTAAGTCTGTTAAGAAGATTTATATGTTTCTTAAAACCAAACTCTCCCTCACTTTCTCTCTCTCTCTTTTCACTCTGTCTCTTTCTTCTCTCTTTCTCTTTCTTTCTTTCTCTCTCCCAAGGAAATGCATTCGGTAAGTAAAACTCTGAGAAACTGTAGTACATGTATCCTTATCTCAGAAATGTCGTATGTCATTGACTTAAGGAATACTAGTATGTAAACAAAGTAAACAAAATTCATGAATTTATTTTGTAAAACGATAAAAATAAAACACTCTTTAATTTCTAATAACAATATCATTGTCGCAACTGTAACAACGATGTTCTTATGTAAAACGTTCCTTTCTCAGCATGAAAAAAATAACTTAAATATCACAGGTAAAGTCAGTCAATTTGAAACAATAACAAAAATTCAATTCAACAGGATTAAATATCTATCACAGATTGTGATAATGTTTGGACGGAGGTCAACTTCCTATTTCATTGCACATGCGCCTTGACAAGTTCTTCCGATTTATACACGCTAGTCTTCAGTCCTCTATTTTCTCGACATATACATGAGATGTAAAAGATGAAAGTCTTTCTGGTGGATCAGCTTCTACTTGAAGTAACGTGATCGTAATTTGGCGGCATCGAGAACAAACTTTCACGGGACTGAACCTCTCTAGCGTCACGAGACTGAACTTGTCTGGCATCACGTGACTGAACTTGTCTGGCATCACGTGACTGAATTTGTCTTGCATCACGTGAATGAGACTGTCTGGAATTCTGTTGAGTGGCACTATGGACTGAAAATAAATAAAAATATTTTTATAGATTATACTTAGCCTTTTTAAACACAGTACAAAATATAAACCTACGACCCATTCTGTCGTTTGTGTTTGCGCTCCTTGAGTACTTGAGATATTGTAGTAATTGATTGCTGTAATTAATTGATAGAACGATTGTCTGTTATGTTTAAGCGGAATCGGAAGTATTTAAGCCATATCTTAACATACATTTTAAGAAAAACATAAGAATTTTCTTCCGTGGTTTGAATATATGTGTATAAACTAGGCACTTAAAAATAATTTAAAATATGTGTACATATGTATTTGTCTGGCATCTCCATTGAGATACTAGTAAATTGCATTCAATTAAAACCTTTGACTTGCTCCAATAATATACAATTCTGTGTAACAGCAAGATATAATGGGATTGTGTGAATTAGCTCACCATTAATAAGATGATGGCCCCTGCTTATGACCGGCCTCGTTTCTATCATGTTATATCCGGGTATATTTATAGCAACAGTGTGTTTGAGAGAATCCTCGTAGCTTGGAGGAAGTTGGCTAGGTGCATCGTAAGGAGGGGGGTTTTGTGGCTGAACAACTGAAATATACATTAAATTAGATTAGAATTTAAAATGTAAAACGTAGGTCAAATCTTGTAAAATCAGAAGGAGGCTCAAAATTGTTTGCAGAAAAGTACGTGGTCGATAAATAATAAAGTCCTTTCTTAAATCCTTTTGTTTTATAAATGCACAAATTAAAACATCAGTCATGAAATTCATAATTAGAAAATGAAATTAAAACAAGAGACCTTCTCCGTTTTCTTGTGTCTAGTTTTAAATGCATTTCCATCATTTATCGATTTCTAACTAATATTATGCACGCTCCTTTATTAAAATAATAAAATGTTATCTAGGTCTGTTAATACGGGATTTAATTGCAGCTGTTGTAGAAAAAATAAAACCGCGTAAGCGTGTGTGTGATGTTTTCCTGTAATAGCTGCATCGTTAATTCCCTTATAAACAAACAAAAACATTTTATTTCTTATATTAACATCTGTTTGAAAAAAATTCAAGTAAAATTAAATATTGTGTTATAGATGAATATATCAGTGTATGCATAATTGATGGAACAGCCATTGTTCTAGAAATCTATGCACGTGACTTGCTTAGTGTCGTTTATGCATTGATTAATGGTAATGGTCGTGTTTATAAGAGAAAAGGGAAATCTATTCTGTGAATGTAAATATTTAACTTGTGTAAAATGTTACTGTAAAAAAACATTTTAAAAGCATAATTGAAGTATTGGTGTTTTCTTCAGTTTGAAATCATTCAAGGTTGCAATTAACTAAACTTGGTGTGTGGTATTGAAGACGGAATTTAAAGGAGAAATCCTAGCGACATGCTGTTATCTTAAGCCTGAATTAGTGATAATCATTAACTGATTCTAATTTTGGTTTTTTGAACTTACTCAGAAGGGTTCTGAAAATGTTTAACTTTCGAATTTGTACTATTGTAAGTTGATCATTTCTACCCAGTATGTCAAAGGTAAAACAATTTCACGCCCATTTATATATCTTAGCAAATACACAAGCTAACATTCTAATGAAAGGGTGTTAAGATTATCAGCTGAAAGCCAGTGTGTGCCATGTTTACTTATGTGGGGTTGTTTGCCAAGGTTCCTACCCAAAACTTAATAAAATATCGATTTCTGTTCCTTGTAAGATCCTCTCTAGGCTTTGGTCTCCCGTTTGATGCTCCCTCCCCATTTCTCTCTCTCTCTCTCTCTAATGATAACACGCTCAAATATAATTTAATTATATAACAAATTCGTAATATCGTATACTTGATTCTATGTCAAATTCGATTAGGTTCCATCAAAGATCAACACGTCCAAAAATTTATTTTTACAATGGCTCCAAAATGATATGATAAATAAAGTTGAATCCTTTACAGTTTATAAATATATTATTGATTAACAGATAGAAAGTACCACTTAAGAACAAAATATTCAATAAAAAATATTTATCGAGAATAATTCTTTAACATAAATGACCATAATTTTAAAACCTGCACCTAATTATAATTCCATACTTTTAGTGAAAACCATTCCAGGAAATATACATGTGAATCAATAAAGGCCAAGTTAAGACTTCGATAGCCTCTGAAAAATTGTTTCTTTGTTTATTTTGAAACCGAAAGTACATTGCAAATGGCGGATTTTATAAGGATCTTGTATTTAAACATGTCATTCTTTTAATAAGAGCCTTCCAAAGACAATTCACGTCCTACTTGCCCTTCAATGATAAACATAAAATATATTTCTGCAATGATGGTTATCACGAAAATTACATAGTTTAGCAGGTGCATTTTGTAAAATTTGCAAATGCTTTGATATATTAATTTTTTCTCGATAATTTTTATTTTTAAATATTTGTTTTTAAGTGTTACTTTCTGTCTGTTAAACAATGATATACATGTATTTATGATATATAAAAGTTTTACTTTACATGTTATACTTTGCATTCTTTTGGCGCTATATTGTAAAAGTAATTTTTTGGACATGTTGGACTTTGATGAAACCTTAACTTTTAAATACCGTACGTATAAGTGGAAATTTTAGCGAGACGCAAATTTAATGATTTGTCCTTAAAAACTGGTAATTTAATTTTAGCGAGATGTTATTTTAGCGATTTTAAAATGCACATTCAAGGAGCTATTTCAAATAAAACGCAATTAATTTTTAGCGATATTCAATTTTAGCGATCTCGGCTCCTCGCTAATAATGCCAAATTAAATCCTCGCTAAAAATTCTACTTATACGGTACATAATCATGATGATTATGAGAGAATAGTTTGATTTATTTATTTACAAAGAACCTGGAGCACATTTGTTAATATGGTTTGTTATTCAAGAAAAATTTTCATATTGACCGAAAGCGAAGCCAAGGTCAATAAATGATATTTTTCTGGTGAATAACAAACCATTTCAACACCGAAAGATTGCCCTTGTTTGTTTTATTATATAGTACATGTATTTGAATAGATTCAGACATTGTAATGCTGTATTCTGCGCACCATTTTGATTTGCGATCTTCCATTGTTGAAAATAAAAAATATCTCCAGATTACTGATTGTAACCTCCGTATTTTCCTTTCCGAGTTTCGCTATGTGTAAGACGTCCAAATATTAAAGAATAATCCTGAAATAGGTTTGAATAATTATTTTCCTGCTCAGATACGTAGCTCGCTGCGGCCGTTGCAACCATTGTTTACAACGTTATTCGATGTTTTGATTGTGACGTCACAATGCCGTTGCACGCGTATTGACCCTCCGGTGAATACGGCCTAAAATCCGGTGAATAAGTAGTGTTATGAACTGTTTGCGTTTGTATAGATTATATAGGGACTATAAATAGACTATATAATAATAAGCAATATTGCATCTTGTTTGACTTTTTGTAATTGTACGCTTTGATTACAGGTACAGGTATTCTTTTTCAGTATTGTGACTCACCTGCTATTCTGCGCACGCGCGTTCTTCGTTTGGACCATTTATGTTTGTAATAAACTATAACCATGGTGATTAATACTGTGATGAAAAGTCCGAGAGCGACCCTAAAACACAAAATAGATACATGTAAAAGTCCGAGAGCGATCCTAAAACACAAAAGAGATACATGTAAAAGTCCGAGAGCGATCCTAAAACACAAAAGAGATACATGTAAAAGTCCGAGAGCGACCCTAAAACACAAAATAGATACATGTAAAAGTCCGAGAGCGACCCTAAAACACAAAAGTGATACATGTATGTTATATTAAACACTATTCTATATCTTTAATATATGGGTCAAACTTTCTAAACTTGAATTCGATGGTACCAAGAAAAACAAACTGGGATATAAGAAGATTTATATAGAGGTTAAAATACTCTAGAAAAAGTTATGGTTACTTTACAATTATGACGTAATGTTCACATTTTTCTCATTATGTCCGAGGTAGTTGACAATGTCCTTATGTATTGACTATAAACATCTCCAGGATTTAAACAAGAGCAAATTAAACAGACATTAATTGTGCACTGCTGAGCAATAATCATGGTATTCTCTCTGTTTGATTTTCTTTTCAGTCTGATTCTGTTTAATTGTATGAGGATCTATTTTCATCGGCGGAGGGATATCATCTTACCTACGAAATAATCATCTGCGGAATGAGACAAAAGCTGCGCAAATATTATTCTTCCGATTTTAGTGTCAGCCATTACTTTTTAGCCGTGAATCAGTGCAGCTGGAGTTTCAATGTATTGGTTTTTGGGGGTTTTTTTAAACCAATTTAGTTCGAATACAATTCTTACAGTAACTGACAATGTTTTCCTTTCCAGAATTGGATTCTGACATTGCAATCTTTTATAAACGTGTAAATATACGTCTGCCGTTTACATGATAATGCTGTTCAAACATCGTTGACTATATGGACTATGTACATAAACTTTTTGATTCTACCTTTGCCAATAATAAAATCTGACTAGTAGAAGCAGCTTTTTTTTTACCAAGTAATTTTCCAGATATTCTCCAAGAACATTCTTGAAGCTTTTTTAACTTTCGTTTAATGCATATGGTGGCGTTTACTCCGGGTTTTATAATTGACACAAAAGGATTGTTAAAAAGTACAATACATGTGTATTTTAAGAAAATAACCTGAAGTGAACAAAACAATAATGAAAGAAATGAATATAAATGTTAAAATTTAATCATCTACAATTGGAAGAAAAATATGTAAAATCATAAGTTTGTTTGCAGATAAATTATGAAATAAAAATTGTAATTTTCATTTCTATTCAGATTGTTTTCATCTTTTTTGAAAATATAAAGTGTGCAATATATGGAGATAACGAACAGTAAACAAAACAAAATTGGAGCAGAACAAACACGGACCTCCAAAACATCAGTGGTGGGGTCAGGTGCCATGGAGGAGTGAGCATTCCCTGCCGACTGGTCACATCCGCCATGTACTACTGATCATAATCGGAAAATAAGGATTCTGTGCCTTCTTTAACATCATTTTACAAATAATAAATGTGTAATAACTCAAATATTGCAAATAATCAAATGACAAGAATGCCAAAAGTACATGCAAATATCATATCCAAAGATTTGATCATTCATAAAAATGCCGTCTCATAGAGCTCTTGGGGATTGATTCTGTTATTAACAATGTTGAGTTTCGTGCTGGGGACAAATAGTAATTATTTAAGATGAACAGAAAAAAAACTAAAATTGTTTTCATACCAAAGATTTGATTCATAAAAATGCCAAACTTTATAGGTCATGGTGGTAGTGACTGGAAATGGAGTACTGGTAAAACTGGAAGTAAGTTGATAGAACCGGAAAACTTACCAAACATACCAAAAAGTATACCAACAGGAATCATTACTACTTCCGTCCTCGCAAGCAAATGCCACCTACAAATAGATTTCACCATTAGATATACATGTTAACATGAACTTCAAAGTATAATATTATAATTATCCTCTTTATGCCCCGGGATCGAAAGATTCCAGGGGTATATTGTTTTTGTCCTGTTTGTCGTTTGTCAACTTTAACCTAGCCCATAACGATTGCCCTGCCAAGGATAAGTGTATACCACTTTAGTCTACGTCCCACTCCAGAATTGTGTTACCATCGGGGGCATAATGTTTCACAAACACATCTTGTTTAAGAGGATTTTTCCATAGAAATGATAGTTTTCTGTGGTAACGTTTGACAACTTAGGAATCTCATGCATGTAAACTCTTTTGATTTTATTATGGGGATTTCGATTTTTAATAAAGTTTTGTTCATTTCATAACAGTGAGTAGAAGATCCGCGGCTGACCACTAAGTGACCTGTTGATCTTTGTATAAACACACATTTACTGGTATATTTAGGTACAGTTAAGGAGTCGGGTGTAATTTGGGCCACTTTGCCCCCTTTATCCCGTACTACTGACGATATTTGACCATTCTATTCTAATATGATTTTTACAGCTGGAACATTGTTTTATGTGGGGTATTTTTAGAAAAACATACAACTCTCGTATTGATTTCTCATTAACATTTCGCATTAGAGTACATTGTACATGTATATATATTTATATAAGGTGTTTTTGAAATGCTTTCAAAGAATTGGCAAGGCAATGAAAATAAAACACTGAAGCAAGAAAATAATAAAAGGGAAAATAAAGACGAGTGGTTGTGTTTTTATTTAAAGGGAGCTACTTTGTTTGTTTGTTTGTTTACCATGCTGTTGCTTATAATAATTTTATAAAACTGATATACGTTTACAACGGGACTATAAGAATATTGATGAAAATCATAACAATTCGACAAATCACAAAAATGTTATATGTTAGTAGTTTTTTCCCCTTTTTATCTCTGACTATATTTTTGTTTGGCTTTTACCTTCCCGAATAAAAAGCAATCAATGAAACCTTATTATCCTTTTTTAACAATTAATTAATTTTTCTAGATCTCTCTTGATAAACTAATCAAATTGGACCCTTTCATTAAGGCACGGTATTTTGTTTTTGATTTGTTTACGTCGAATTTTTGTAAACACGGGGGATTTAGAATATATCACGCTAAAATGGTTTCATAGAATAGATTGTTTTGAATGTATACAGTGCAAATATATTCCAATGTTTCAGATTAATTTAAAGGTATATGTAGAGAAGTTAATCCACTTAAATTTGGGAAAGGAAACAAGAAAGTTTAATACGTCATTTCAAAAACAAAATAAGAAAAAAAAAACGGAAAAACATCATAGAATTCCCTACCCTATATATGTGGCTTTTCTAATCAACAAGCTGTTCGTAAATTTTAAGAGGAAAAAGAAAAAATATTATCGACGGTCAAGTTATCTTAATTCAGAAAATTTAAACTGCCACCGATTACGAAATTAAATGCAATATACTTAGTGATATAATTATCATGAGATTACTAAGGAATAATTGTAGTAACGGATAAAACGTATAAATAGGTATAATAAAGTATTATACATAAAAATCTTTCTTATTAATTTCTGTCTGTACCCTTGTAAGCCTATTTATTTCTTTATGAATTAAAATAAAATCGCAACAATCTTTATAAACACAAAATGCCTCCTAACATATTAATATCAGTTGACGTCTTGTTTTCATTTTTCTTCACATATTAAAAGCTAGTAGAAAAGATTTTTTTAAATAGTGTTTGCATCTATGAAGTAATATATGTCCATTCTCTTACAGAGGAAATCTATCTCGTTCCATTCGTTTCAGATATACCTTTTGATGCCTTAGTTTTATCTTAAAGTTGAATTAAATTCAAATGTACGTATCTTTATTTATATATGATTGGGGAAAATCTTAACTGATAAAATACACATAGGCGTCGGAAGCAAATTGAGAGTTGGGGGGGGGGGGGGCTAATTGAAAGTGGGGGGCTACACCAACAAAAAAGGTAAACCTCAATTTTCAATGCACATATATGTAAACTTTATTTTTGACCGAGAAGCACTTATTTGAATGAGAACCACTCGATTCCCAAATTTAAATTAAAATGGTTGCAATTTCCTGTCGTCCTCATTTCTCAAAGTTCTGGATCCGCACCTATGCACACCCCTGTCCCTATTTAGGCGAAATATTGGAATATTTTACTTGATTTTACTGGAATAGAACAAAGAGTAAAATTTTGTTTGTATACTAACCTGTATTTCAGCAAGAAGCGCTACCAATATACAAAAGTTAACATTTTCCATTATACGAAATCCAAATTCTGTCGATCACCGAGTTTTGACACCATTTCACAAATATCAAGTCATTTTTGCAGAACCCTATTATAATAAAAACTCCAAGAGACACAATGTAAAGTTAATGTCAGTGAAAACTCCAAAAGGCCAAACTCTTTTGCTCCTGTCAAAGAAAATATATAAAGCGTTTAAAATCCAATGATGAGACAAAAAAGAGATGATGAATTTTATTTTGCTTTCTGGTCTTGTAAAATTCTTCCTGAGTAGTGTAAGACCCCCATTTCTTCGCTGTAGCCGTCGGAGAGAAGGGTACACAAGCGGAGGCTTCACATGAACCGATATTCCAGGGGTCTTGTGTGTCGTAGAACAGAAAATTTACACAGAAGAGTGAAAGATCGATAAATTTAAATGTACTTTCAATGCATTAAAAAAAAATCCACACGTTGGCACACGTTTCAATCTATATTGCTAATAACTTTTATATATAAGGATTATAACAATCAATCAATAAAGTCTTTACATAGGGTCTGTGGTACTCGGTTTTTTAAATTTTGTCACGATTTCGGATTAAAGTTTATATAGACTGTGTGTTTTAATTACATGTATTTCTCGTTTTTAAGGGGTCGCATTTCACAGAATTGAAATCGATATAGGTCACAGCGTATACCGCCGCTATCCTATCTGGTTTGAATAATTTATCGTATTTCGGGTCACCCTTCGCAGTAGATATATAGAAATCCAAGGATCATTGATTACGATACACGACATAAATGACCAAGGACGAGTAACGGCTACCGACCTTTAGTTCTTCAAAGATAATCTATGACGTTTTATTACTAACTTCAGTAACAAACACAGGATTTTTTTTTTTTTTTTGTATATATATATATGATATATGCAAAACCGCATAATATACAATAGTGATAACAGTTACTTTCTGTGAGGTCAGCTTCCGGGATCGGAACGGATATCGAACTTTTACCAGAGTTTAAATGCATGCCTTAGAACATCTATTGAGTAAAAAATACCATTGTTATAAATCAGTATTTATAATAAAAGTGTTATTATGATGCTGCATTAAAAGATTTCTTTGAAAAATTCAAATAAAATTAAAAATCATGAAGAACTAAAGATTATGTGAAAGTGAATTTAAAAGTACTAGTGATATATTGCAAATACTACAAACTGCCAAAAAACTTTATGCATAATCAAACCTTTTCTGGTCAATATGTTGTTGATTTCATTTTTCTTTTTAAAATTATTGATATTTATAGAGTACGAGTTATCTATTGAGAGATTCAGGGTGGGCTAGGGGCAATATCATGTTTGTAAATTTTGAATACCTAGTATACTAGGGGCCAGGAGGTAAATGCAAAATTTACAACATAATAGCAAGGCCTCTGTACAAGAACGTAATCGCGATACCATCCGCCATACATCTCTAAAACAGTATAGCAATACGTACCACTGTATATTTTATACAATAAAAATATTGCCCTGTATTTCTCATACAGTAAAACATTGTCCTGTATTTCTCATACAGTAAAACATTGTCCTGTGTTTGTCATACAATATAATTATTGCCCTGTACATGTATCTCTTACACATTAGAGATATTGGTCTGTAGAAAAATTGCCCTGTATTTCTCGTACAATAGAAATATTGCCCTGTATGTCTTGTATACAACAGAAATACATGTATTGCCCTGTATATCTTGTACAATAGAAATATTACCCTGTTTATCTCGTACAATACAAATATTACCCTGTATTTCTCGTACAATAGAAATATTGCCCTAGCTGTATATCTCGTACAATAGAAATATTGCCCTGTATATCTCGTAAAATACAAATATTGCCCTGTATATCTCGTAAAATATAAACATTGCCCTGTATATCTCGTATAATACAAAAATTACCCTGTATATCTTGCACCATAGAAATATTGCCCTATATATCTCGTGCAACAGAAATTTGGCCCTGTATATCTCGTAAAATACAAATATTGCCCTGTATAAATCGTACAATAGAAATACTTGTATAACCATTTATCTCTCGTACAATAAAAAAATGTTCTTACAACTCTCTTACAATAAAACTTTTTCCCTATATATCTCGTACAATAGATATATTACCCTGTATATCTTGTACAATAGAAATATTACACATTTATTGACTGAGTTCGAGGGCAACATGCGTTTTGTCAATACCCAAACTGTTTGGTTCGAGGGTCGACAAAACGCATTTTTCCCGAGAACACAGTTAATAAATGTATTGTTAATTCATTTTGATATTTTTTTTAACATATATTTATCTTGCACCGTCCTCCGTATCTCTCGCACAATAGAGATATTAACCTGTATCTCTCGGCCAATCATAAATACGTCTTTTTCGAAAATGTATACACCTTATGCATGTTGTAATTATTCAGGAAACTGGGTTTTATAGTCATGGATTTTATGATTCAGTTATAATATGATTTAATTCAGTCTTTTATGAATTTGCATATTTAATTATCTTTTTATTTATTTATTTACTGAAAATATATCCTGGCGAAAGCGTTCAATTCAATTTTTTTTACACATTAACATGATTAACTAATAACTACACATATAATGTACATTCCCTATGAACGATAACTCCTACAAATGGTTCATTGTGGCCCCAGGCTAAATTAAGGGCCTTAACAGTCACCTGAGTATAATACAACACTGTGAAGGAACCATATAAAAGTATAAAACAAAATTAAGTGATAAATGAAGCTGTGTAGTCTCAACTGTGTTGTCCAATTAAAAGCAAGAGACCCAGGGGTCACATCGCTCACCTGAGCAACTGGCTAGGTAAAAGCAAAAATCAGTTCAGTGTTGAAAAATTTAAATATATTCATGTATATAATTAAAGTGGGTTAAGGGGAGGGGGTATTAAACAAACTTAAATTTAGACTTCCTAAGGATGTTTTTTAATTTTTAATTAATAAGACACAAATTGACTTTTATATTTATAAGATGATTCAGAAAAAAATATTGATATAGCCTTTATACTGAGTATTCCTTTGTAATGATCCACTTTGATGGCTCCTCTGTTCTCCGGATTGGTCATGATTTGAACAGATTTACATCTACATAACCTTTTTGATGCATTTTAATGACCTTTGTTGTTCTTGTGAAGAATTGTAACGATTTTTCTCATAGTGCATTATTCCTACACCCCCCCCCCCCTGGGTGTCATGACTTCAACAAACTTAAATACTTAAATCTATACACTTCCCAGGAATGCTTCCATATAACGATGACCAATCACAGCTTTGCTGTTCTCGAGAAAAAAAGAACTTTAAAGATTTTTTTTTTCAAAGTAATCCTACTTATAAACTTTGATCCACCATTGTGGATCCCTTTAACGGACAAAGAATGGAGGCGTACAAGGCGATGTCAATCCCCATTATATGGTTTATATCATCTTTTACACATTTAATTCTGTATTTCCTTGTTTTAATATTTTATTAATAATTTATTTTTTCACTCATATTTTTAAGATATGTGAAAAGAAGAAGAAAAAG
>NW_026922071.1:0-19136 GCF_032062105.1 Saccostrea cuccullata | reverse complement strand
GCAACCACAAAGGGGTGTAGAGTCAAGAGTGAGTGTCGAGATGCTGAAGTTGGGTCCTATCTATAACCTTCTATCACCAATCAACGTTTGTCCTTTTTGTCCAGAAAATTAATAACCAATCCAAACGCTGTACGGATCTATGGAAAATCCGAACAATATCCATTCTCCGGACTCGCTGAATTAAAATCCTTAATAAACATTTAATGAACAATACAAGACCTAGTCCGGATTACTTTAATTACACGGTATGGACACTAAAATACGTAATTAGTTAAATAAATGAAATTATCCAACACTACGTACTTTTGTTATAAAAATAAAGTTTCGAATCTAAGCGCCTTCAAAAGTAGTGCGCGTAGCGATATACGCAAATTCGGAAGTGCGACTTCACAACATAGTGCAATGGATAGATCGATAAAATAAGACAATAGTTCACCATTATAAGGTAAGAAGGTGACAAAAATACTGGTCAGAATCGTATTACAATAATTCAAAATAAAAATAATGTACAACATGGATAAATAATGAGAAATCAGGCAGCAGAATCACAGGTGACAAGATGAGTAGTAAAGCGGTCAATCAGACGAAGGAAACGCATGATAAAGTACACCAGAAGTTCGCGAGCGGTAAAATGACGATTTCACATAGATGTTAGTAAAAGAATACGCTGGTACTGAACAGAAATCAATAACCGGTTATTATAAAAAACTGTATTATGTTTAAATTCATTATTTTACCGTATTTACGAAGAAATTTAGAGCATAATGTTTTAGTGAAGTGCTTTAAAATGTGGGATGTTTTCAAAACACGATCTGTAATACTGTAAGTTTCGTAAACCAAATCTGAATAAAGATAAGACATAATGAATGCTGCTTTAGCTTAATTAATTACTTTAAAGTCATATACTATTTTTATGGTGCATTTCCATCCAAAAATGAATTAATTATAAACAATACAAGAGTAAACACATGAACAGCTGACGAAGGTCTCACATATTACAATAAGATGTTTACTGCTTGCCTTGCAAAGAACGTCCCAAATAACAGTTTGAAAGTCGTCAAGGTCAAAACTTAATCAACTCTTGGATTAAAAAAAATTAAAAACTTATTAACATAGATTAAACTTTTATCCGAAAGTTGGTTTCACACCATTGACCATATATCTAAATATTTCACTGGTATCCACAGTTCTTAATTACTCTTGAACTCTTTACAACTAACTGTATGCTACATGCACTTAATGTTCAAATCATAAGAATATGACGTCACCTTTTCCGCGCAAGCACTTGGAAGCGCAGAACAAGTTTCGCTAAAGTTAAGCGTAAATGATATTGGGACGTAATATTTTAAGAAGAAAATAACTTTTTCTTATTTTAGTGATTGAGGGGAAACAGTATATATGCGTGAAATTGGGTTAGAATTAGGAAATTGTATAAATTTGCGTTAAAATGGGTGACCGCGGGGAAGATGGTTAAAGGGAAACTATCACAGAGGCACGGAAGATAAACGATGTATACGATTAGGGGGATAATAAAGCAGTTAGAGTTCAGTTAGTTCAAGATTTATTTTAATTTTTAGAAATGCCTTCAATACTAAGTATTAATTTCTATAAGATTGATTTAAACCCCTGTTAGCAGCATGCTTTTATTGTCCATATACTCTCATATAAAATATTGAATATTTGAAGAGAGCAGTGGATAAATGTTACATTGAATTACGGAAAATCTGTTGTGTACTGTGAAGTATGACCTATGTCTGAATAAATTCCTACATTTTGTTTATTAGTAAGTAAAAAATAAAGTCCATTTACTAAAATCTTGAAGATTTACAACGATTTTTACTATGAGATCATGGGATTCACGGAGCAATCACTTTACGTAAGGCGAAGTGACAACCAGATTTCAATCCGTTAAGCTTTGTCGCAGTTCTATAAATCTTTCATTTCTTCAGATATTTCTTCTTTTTTTCTACTTTAAAATTAAATTTTGACTATATTCACACCATGGGTATGTCTATGTACAGTCTACATGTAGAATTTGGATGAAGAAAAAGATCCTCATAAAAAATACACATTAATATATAATATTATTGAAGTAAAATTTAAAAATACGAGTGTTTATACAATACATCCATAAACTGGTATGTATTTTTTCATTATTTTACACGAAATAGGCGCCTTGACATATGTACATTGTACCGGTACATATGTATGGTTGTTACAACTGTTGTAATTCATTGTGCATTTATAAGTCGATCAGTAGTTTTTCTCTTCTAAAATCAACCATTTTTATTTTATAAAAACAAAACGCATATTTATTTTACATCAGGATTAATTGTATCTTTTAGACCGTTCGGTAACAATGACGCGTGTTTACAACAATAAAAATCGTGTTATAATAACAGTTGATTTTAAACATCATACGTATGTGCAGAAAATATAGTTAGAAACTTAAAAATTGGTAATTATTTGCTTGTATCGTCTATTTTGAAGACAATTTTGTAAAATTTATCTTAATTTTTCATTGATAAATTCATTGCGTATTTTTATTCTTAACACCTGACTACAACAAAATAAATTCAATGCAATGAAAATATTAAACGAATAATAAAAATAAAAAGAAATTAATAAGATAAAGTAAAACTGAACTATATACAAAAGGAATAAAAAGATATTTAAATAAAAGCATTAAGTTAAAATAAAAAAAAAAAATAGTGTAAATTATTTCATTTGGATAAAAAGACGATATAATAAAAAAAGAGAGAGAAAGAAATAAGCTCCTCCATAGTTTCTTTACATTAACAGACTTGTAAATTGTCTTGTGGTCTTTTTTTTCAGAGTGCGAAGATATATATTCGGGAAAAGAAAGTAAGCGACATCAATGATTCACACATTCATAATATTGTCAATTTAAAGTCAATATATTTGTACATACTTGGATGTCAGAATTGCTTATTCAGTTATATATGTAGACTATAAAACTGACATGATTGAGAGTTTGGATTTACAAATGTACAAGCTTACAGGTCTGGATTAAAAAAAAAAAAATTTCTCGCTATAAATTTCAGGTCTCGGAGGATTGTGGCAAAGATATACTAGGTATGATTAACAATGTTTCAGCTATGCAGCTGTTGTTTTGTAGACTACAAGTATATCTTTAAAGCGATTCAAGGAAATAATTATAGACATTGGAATTTTGTACCTGCAAAAGTCACGAAAGGGGGGCTGCATAGCTGATTTTACAACATTATTTTGTACTTTCATAATTGTTTTGACTCATCGTTTGCTTTATTTTCTTTTATGCTTTCATCCGCTTTATCAATGCCCTTTCTCCCTTGCCTTTACAAATTTTTATTTTCATTTGTTTAATTTAATTATTTTCTAAGATTTTAAAGGAAAAGGACGATCGAAGCCGAATCGTTTTGTATAAAATTGTGTGATGGCAGTTGTGTAGGCTCTCCAGAATCAATTCTTGTCTCTTTCTTAAATACTACTCCATTTTTTATTGTATGAATAACACATATCTTGGTAATGTTTGTAGGGAATTGACACATGCCTGGGCATGATATGTTGTGTTGGGTTTATGTAATTTAGATTCTCTCTTTTTTTTTTTAGTTTTGTCGTGTTTGTTAAACTTTAATTGAAAACTTTCAAATTTTTTGTTGGTAAACTTAGAGTTGCTTGATCTGATTTCTGCTTTTTCCTGTAGTGATTATTTTTATGCAATACAAATACGTTTATGCTGCAAATTTAATTTTTGAAGGCTTTCCATATTGATTTTTATAAATTGTAATTTATAAAACCATCGTTACTGCATAAGTAATAATTGATTTAAAGTTCATACATCCTCTGCTCACTCATATAAAATTTCTTTGCTTGAACCCTTAATGATTTCCAAAAGAAATTTATTTTCTAAGTGAACTCCAAACAATCATTGCACTTAGCTTGTGGGGCAAACTTGGACAAAAAGGACACTTCAACTTGGCCACAACAATGGGCTTTTTTTTAAAATTTGGAGTGGGTATATCTCCCACAACCAACGCCAACCCCTTTAAAAAAAGTCATTGATCAATCAACGACTCTAATATTTTTTTTAATTAAAAAAATGAAAATATTTCAAATAATAATAATAATAATTTCTTAACATTTTAGAAAATATTGAAAGTCAAAATTTGTTAAATTTTGAAGTAAAAAATTTCAGGAATACAGTTAGCGCTACTCATACAATATATTTATAGTTAATTTCTGAAGCTTATTGTATCTGTGCTTTAGGATTATGACATATAGAATTAATATTTAGAAAATACATTAAAGGAAGGACTCATCCTTGAATTCTTTATAAACTATTACATGGATAATGTACAAGCCTTTCATTACCTTTTAATACACAATGTATACATAATCTTCAAAAGTGAACATATCATTCATCATATTAGTCATTTTATCAACATATTCATTCAAGTCATAGGTAGAAACATTTTCTGTTTTAATTAATTTAATTAATTTAATATTAAATCACAGAGATATTTCAGACAACTGCTTTTTACTTGCCCCAGTTGAAAGGCTTGAACTTTATTTTGATGAATATATGACGATACACTCTTTTGTGGGATTTTCGTATCTGTTATCATTTTTTCATCCACTACTTTTTTTTTCAATTCTTCTACGATGAAACACAATATGAACAATTTACTATTCTTTCACATTCTTCATATACCACAGACAATTCTAAGTGATTGTTCAGTTTCTTGAATAACCATTCGGTGCATTTTAATGTCAATCTAGTTCATTTTCCTATTGGCTCTTACTGCAATGCAATAATATTTGTTCTTGATAGGACACTTGGTAGTTTTTATCAGTAAGTTGTAAAACTCTTTAAAACTTTCCACAATTTTGTGGCAAACAAATTTGCTGCAATGTTGATTTTGAATCTGTATGATAAATATAATGTCCGATCGACTGCCATATTTTTTTTTCAAGATTACAAATATCTCACATTTTCAATTTTTTGTGTTTGGAATAATGTGGAAGAATTTTGCTTTTTGTCTTCTAATTGTATACAAAGATAAAAAAAATCAAAACAATCAAATTTAAGTGACCACAATTTTTCAATAATTTTACGTTTTATAAAAGATATTCTCACTTATCTTTTTCAGCGCTAAATATGCATCGACACACTGGTCATAGTCCTGACATCAAAATGGACAGTGCTGCTTACGATGTTTAACCTTAAATATTCATTTTTTCGTAGCAAGAGTCTACTCAATAAAAACGTTTTTTTTATTTAGAAAGGTTTATACATTTGCAAAGGAAAAACATGTATATAGTATGTTACATTTTGCAGAAGAAATGCTATTCAATGATATGCAGGTAGTATTTGATTTATTACTTGTTTTTATAAAGACATACGTAAAAATGGTTTTAATTGGTTTACCTATAATTCGCTTTGAGAAAGGAGAAGGTAAAGTATGGACTTAATTATTTTCATGTTTTCAAAAAATTATGAAATTGGCATAATTATTTGACGAAAATATAAATGTGATAAAGATAAAAGAATAAGACATGAAAATAAACCATTATGGAAATGACATTATAAACTACATGTTCGATGATTGCGTGTTGTTTAACGTCCTTCTCGATAATTTTTCACTCATATGGAGACATCACCGTATGCCGGTGTAGGCCTTTAGACCTATGATCGACACTCAGGGCCATTGAGTTATAACGGTTCTTTATCAAGCCAGTGCCTACCATGACACGGGACCTGCGTTTTGAAGGTCATATTCGAAAGAAACGTGACTTCTAGTGCCTGAGCGCTTGGTGAAGACACAATCAGTCACTACCTATATTTACATCTTCGATATGACACGGCGCCGCGAACGAGAATCGAACTCGGGTCTACCGATCGCAAAGCGAATGCTCTATTACTAAGCTATCATGACCAGAAACCACATGTTAATACATTACTTAACTTTAAAAAAAGCCCCCCAAAAGACTCATATCAAAGTTTATTTCCCTTTGAAAACTACTTTGTCCGCAGTCGTCGCTCACATTAGACTAATTTTAGATTTATTGTGTATAATCATTTAAAATAAATATATCTCAAAATATTTGTTTCTAAAGCGTGCGCTCTGTTTTATCTGAAAGAAAATTCTACTTATAATTGACTTCATCTGCAACTATTTTCTTAACGATTAGAGGAAAATGCGCATGTTAAGGAGGCTACTTAGGCAACAACTTATTTTTTATTGACCACCAGATATAACTATTTTTAGATTTGATATCTTTAGCTGTCAACTATCATTTACCAAGACCCCATGCGTTTAAGTTTTAAAATTCGTTTTTTAAAAAATAATTTTATTATATCTTGATATGAAGTTTTTTTTTTCTAAAGGCGATCAAAATAGTTTTAAAATGGCCACAATAGCCCAGCCTCTTTAATGAAGTTACAATAAGCATGTAGGACGTCATATAAGAAAAACAGTCTGTGTATTCTAACTGCCTGTAATTCTTTTGGTTCAGAGAGAACGAATTTGATTTCTGAATCAAAGAAAATAAAAAAAAAAAACAAGGGCGAATTTGTATTGAGACTGTAACTTCTTCTTAATTTGTTTTCCTTTTATTTCTGCGTGTACCTACCAATACAGAATTATTAAAATATACTGACCTGTGTTCTTTTTGTTTTTGTTTTTGACAACTCGTTAGCATTTTTTTTTTTGCATTTAACACTTTCAAGTATTTCTAAATTATGCCAATAGTGCACTGAAATAAATACAATTTTTTGTTTGGATACCCATTTTTAAGCTTAAACAATATGTATTTGACAATGACAAACAAGAAGTATAAAAATCAAAAAAAAAAAATTCGGACACAAGTTTTAAAACTCATACTAAGCTGTTTCCTTATTATTTATGATAATGACTACATATCCTTATAAGATAGTTACAAAACATGACTTTAAGCTGCCATAAACAACATTTGTTATTAACATACATATTGAATCAGAAATCATTTTGATTTACAAAAATGAACGAATTTCAAGTTATACAAAAGAAAGGACAAGATAGGTTAAGACACTTATTTGGCCCCCGATTTTGGGTGTTTTTCAGAATGATCCAACAAATATCCATGAAATCCTGTTTTCACCCTTGCCACAAAATGAGTGTTGGTTTTAAGATTTAAAATTTACAGGGGTCACAGTGAGTTCTGGAAATATGTCAATTTTCGGAATTTCTCATTTTTATGCAAATTTTCATTAATTTTACAGCACATTTTCTTTCGGAAAACATAGAATACACGCTTGCCTATCTACCAAATTTATATAATTTATACACTGATATCAGATGCAATATATGTGTAAAAAAAAAAAAAAAAATAGGCAAGCGTGTGCTATGTTTTCCGAAGAGAAATGTATACCAAATATGATGAAATTCCACGAGAATTGAGGAAATTTGGAAAAAAAATGTTCTATTTCTGCACCCTTTAAAGGCTTCCATGTAAGCTTTGAATCAAAATTAGTGCCTGTCTTAAAGTAAGCATCATTTTAACTTTTTAACCACAAACTAACACAACTTTACCAGTGTCCTGATTTTTATATCAAATAGGTGGCCAGATTCGGCTGTTACCCTATTTTGTCCTTTGTACAATTTGAATGTGTGTTAATGAGAAAAAAAATCCAGGTGAATATGATCGAATTAACAGAAATAAAATAAGAATAATCACAGTAGCAGTAACAAAGGTTAAAACAACTTTGAGAAAAATTACCATAAAAAAGAAAAAAAAACGAATAATAAGAATGAATGACCTTGGTATATACAATTAACATTATCAGGTCCAGCACAATACGCCGATAAAGGTATAAAGCTTGATAAAGCTATATAGCTTTATCAAGGTATTTAAAATACCTTGAACAATGTATTTTATGTAATGAAAATTCAAAAAAATTATTTAAAAATTAATTAGTGTAAGACGAGTTTTGAGTTGTTGTCAGTAAATTCACCCATGCATGTGAAGTACTCAAACACAATGAAATCAGTAGAAAAACATGTCATGTGAGGAGACGTTATTTTATGCTTTCTTTTTGATACCAGAGTGCACGGCTTTCAGTATGTAATTTTTAAAGAATTTTTATGAATTTTCATTACATTAAATACCTTGATAAAGATATTTTAAAACTATAGCTTTATCAAGCTATATACCTTTATCGGGGTATTGTGCTGGACCTGATTATATACTCAAGAACATACCCACGGGAGATGGGGTAATAAATGGGAAATTATTATATAAATTTTTTGTTATCTCGAAAGAATAAGCAATTCAGAATGGCAGTATCTGTCATGGCTTTATTTTGTTTAAGGTAGGTTATTACATAATAAATCAATGGTATCAAAACAATGGACAATGATCAAGTATTATTGCAAGTGTCAATGAGTAAGCGCCGATCCTCAATCTGGCATTTGGCGCCTACGGTTTGCAGAAACGGAGCCATATGGTGCTGACAACCCTGGAGGTGAAACAGAAGTATCCAGCGATGGCTTGTTGCAAAATTCTGTAGTGCGTCGGCATGGATTGCAGCCTGAAAGGGTCTCTAAAGCCATGACGAGGGACGATGTTTCACTGGAATCGGAAATGATAACAGCAGAAACACAGGAGAAAACTAATAAGAATTGAATGCACAATATTTATGCCCTAACACACCTATGATAAAAATACTATATGTATGCATATCCGCGTACGTAACTGAATAGGGTGATGTATATATGTAAGCAGTTTTTATGGATGACTGGTATATGTAAACAAGTTTTATGGATGATCGGTGCAAAAGAAAAAACTGTGTGAATTAGATGAAGAATATTAATCTACATAAAATGGTGGGGGCGGGTGGGTGGATCAAAATTTGAGTGAGGACAGGGGAGTTATCGCGCTTAGGCTATTCTTCTTCGATAACTGGCATTTACCGCACATGGCGGTAAATGCAATTATCTCGAAAGAACATAAGCAATTCAGAATGGCAGTATCTGTCATGGCTTTATTTTGTTTAAGGTAGGTTATTGCATAATAAATCAATGGTATCAAAACAATGGACAATGATCAAGTATTATTGCAAGTGTCAATGAGTAAGCGCCGATCCTCAATCTGGCATTTGGCGCCTACGGTTTGCAGAAACGGAGCCAGATGGTGCTGACAACCCTGGAGGGTAAACAGAAGTTGCCAGCGATGGCTTGTTGCAAAATTCTGCCAAGTGGATTGCTGTGCACGAATTTCGAGACAGCAATCCATCCGCCAACATGTGGCGGACAATTTGGCAAACAAGACATCATGTCTTATGCAACGCAGTGATTCTCAAAGCAATTCAAAAACAATATGCAGGGTACCAACAATGAATAATGTGGCAAAACAATATAAAACAACATATCAAAGCATCAAAAGCATAACTTGGGGGGGGGGGAGAGGATAATGATGCAATGCAACTCAGTGCCATTGCCACTACTATCATGAATATGGGATGGTGTGAGGGTTTCTTTTACAAGCCATGCGCAGATACTGTGTTTTATGGGAGTGTGGGGAAAACCGTTTGACCTGAAGTCAGAAACTTGGACAATGCCGTTTGAATTGTAGTTGTAAAAATAGAATTTCCAAGATCTGATAAATGAACACAATCGAGGAATAATTTGGGCTTATCAATTCTAATATCTGGGTAACGAATGAGGGCCCCATTTAACTTTTGCACAACAAAGCAGCCAATGGAATTATTGATTCTTTTTCTAGATTTCTCTGCAACTTCGCTCGAAATCATGTAACGCCAGTATTTGCGAGGAAGTATATTTGACCATACAAGAAGAGTGTTTGGCAATTTTTTTATGAAGGGAGGCTAATAATGATTTCATGGCTATTTGTAATTTTTTAAGGGACTGAATGCCAATACTGTTGCCACCACAGTGAACTATTAGAACTTGAGGAATGATTTCATTTTGGTGATTTAACAAACTAGCAATGTGTTGATCAAGTTGCTCCCATTTTAGTCCCCCAGATCCGGACCAGGTTATATCTATATTTAAGTGCTCCAGAGACAAGTTTTGGCCAATTGGTGAACGTGTGCAGTAATCTTCAGCTCGTCTGATGATGGAAGATCCAACAATCCATACCTTGCAGCAAGTTCCTGCAAACTTAGCTTACAGTTAGTAAGACTGACTATCTACAAGACTACAGTATTAGGGCGAACATATGACTTAAAAGCATTGGATTTCCATCTACCCATGGTTTTGATTTCTTGCTCTGGAGTACCTTGCATATACAATGAAGTTGCAGCCCCTATGCGAAATGAATGGGATTTGAATGTTGATATATCAAGTTTGAGGAATGATAGAGCTTTCTTTAGTATTTGATTGAATTGATAGTAAGTCAAGGGTGAGCCATCCATGTGGCACAGAAACTGTGATGTTTGAGTTTGTGATGGTCTATGGGTCGCGTACTCTAGAATAACATGGAATAGGACTTGATTCTGCTTTGTACTGTTAATGTGCATTGTTGTGCCCTTGCCATGCTGATCCGTTTTCGTTTTCCCTAATGTGATCTGAATGGATGATTGGGATATTGATACATTTTCTATTGATAATGGGGAACTGTGGGTATTTGCCCTAGTGGTGGTTATTTCACCAACTCGAAGTAAAGCAAAGAATGCGAGCCCATGTGCTGAGGAGAAACAGTATTTTTTCATAATAATTGCGACACACATGTTGCAGCGAGTCTATTAACTTGACTAAAAGGGGAAATGTTATCGGGCTTCTAGAATCTTTTCTATGTTTTAGTTGTTTAAAGCCATTTAGCATTTTCTTGACTATGAAAAATTGGCATGGGTCTGGGAAATTACCAAGTTTTATGTTGAAACTTAAGCCAGCTAGGTAGGTTTTGGCTGTAGAGTATGTTGTCCCCTTTGAGGATAGATAAGCAATATAGTTAATTAATTGGTCTATGGGAGGGGGCCATACTTCCGTTAAGTTAAATTTTTTTTAAATTGTGCAAATGAGTCAAGACCTTTCTGGTATATTTCTTGAGTGTTATGAGAGACTGATGCTGAGAGTAGCTGTTCTACTTCCTGCTCAAATGGTTCCAGAATTCCAGAGGATCTTGGCAGGGATAATAGTCTGCGTGGGGGGCCAGCTTCCTGAACTTATGCCACTGAAAACGAGATATTGCATCAGCTATAGAATTAGAATGACCTGGTACGTTTCGCAGCGGACTTGGATATTGTATTTTAATATTTTATAAAGAAAAGGCCTGAAGAGGGACATAACTCTTGGTGACTTTGATGTTTTTTGGTTGATTATCTCGACAACAGCCATGTTATCAATATGCAAGATTATTTTTCTGCCTTGTAGTTTGTGGCCCCATATGTATATTGCAAGGGCGACTGGGACTAACTCCAGATAAGTCAGATTTCTCTTCGTGTTGTGACCATTCTGAGGGCCATTGTAGATAGGACCATTGTGTACCAAATATGACCCCACACCCAAGTGAAACAGAGCTATCAGAGGATATGTGAATAGTGTCTTTATCTGACCAGTGAATATCTGGGAATACAGTTGTGCCATTAAAATCAGACAGGAACTCGAGCCATATATCTACATCTTCGCGAAGTACCCTTGAGATAGTGATATAATGGTGTTTTTTGTATCCCTGTGATGGGCTGTCATAAAATCGCCTACAAAAGGCTCTTCCTGCAGGTATTGCCTTAGAAATAAATTCCAAAGATCCAACTAATGATTGCATTTCTTTAAGAGTAATTTTGCGACGCCAGGCAATGTTTTGTAGTTGGGCTTTAAGGGCGTCGACTTTATCTTTAGGGACAAATATAGTTTGGGTTGTGGTATTAATCCCTAACCCTAGAAATGTTAAACATGTTGTAGGACCTTCAGTTTTTTCCTCTGCAAAAAGGAAATCATCAAGGTAGTGTACTAATGTGTCGATATTTGATCGATCTTGAACAATCCAATGGAGGGCTGTTGCAACATTTTCAAATGTGGCACATGCTATAGAGCAACCGAATGGGAGGCACTTATCGAAATAATAGTTGTTAAAATAAAAACCAAGCAAGGAAAAATCTTTAGGGCGGATAGGAAGGAGTCTGAATGCACTAGAACTGTTTTTTCCCTAACAAAGCTCCCTTGCCTAGTTCTTTTATCATTCTTACTGTCGAGTCAAATGATGTATAATGAACGGTGCATAGATCTGGGTCTATAAAGTCATTAACACTATTTCCCTCCGGTGCAGATAAGTTACAAATCATACGCCACCCCCTTGCTTTTTGGGAACAATGCCTATTGGGCTACACTTGATATTTGACATGGGAATATTCTTGAACGGCCCAGCTACTCTACCTAATTTTCTTGATCAATTTTTTCTTGTAGCTGCTGTGAATTTGTTTGTGCAGATTTCATGTTTTAGATTTTTGATATTCCCGTAAACCTGAATAACAAATGTTGAAACCATATTGAAAACCATTGATTAATTCGTGAGCAATATGTTGCAAAGGGTAGTCTTTTAGCATTGATTTTAGGATGTTAACGTTGACTGGGGTTGGGGCCAAGTCCCAGAGGCCTTGGTTGGTTTGGGGGGAACACTCTACTCTCAAATTTGCTTGGGGGCTGGCGGGGATGTTCGGCTTGGGATGGGCGAAAGTTTTCTGTGCGAAATGCCTGACTGTTGTGCCGGCAGCTTATGAGTGGGTGATTATTGGAGCATTTAATGCAAGCGTGTTGATAAGTGCAGTATGGTCTTCCACATGTGCCTTTGTAATTGAAGTCAAAGCATTTTGGAGATTTAGATGTATAATTTGGGGTTTGCTGTGATAGGGTGTTGTGGCCATGTGACACATACAAGAGCCATAATTCTGCGTCGACACACCCCCAGTCGAGAGTATGGTTCCTGGAGCGCTTTAGTCTAAACTGAATGTCATAATTGAGCCAGCTTAAGTTTGATGATCGCTGTGCAGCAGTGCGTATGATGTTAATGTATTTAAGGATTGATTGAATGTGTTCAGGGAACTTAGTCAAGTAAATGCTGCTGAAAATGAGGAAAGCATTTTTCCATGTTTCGATTGAAGTTATTTTGATTTCCTTATGCTTAGCCTTTAAAACTAATTCGCCAGCGACAAATGCAAGCTGTTGCTGGGGCTCGTCATTTGGCTTGAGAGGAAGTAATTTATGCAGGTGAATGAATGCGTTATCATATATGTTTTGTCTCAGGTTATCTGTGACATGCACACCCAATGCGTCTGAAACGCTACATAATGAATTTGGTGTTGTTGCACTTGAATTAGATGCGTTTGAAACGCTACATAATGAATTTGGTGTTGTTGCACTTGAATAAAATAATGTATTAGTGCTGCCTGAAGTACCTGGAGAAAGCATTGTTGGCAATGCCTCAAACTCTGAGGGGTCAGGGATGTCTATTCCTGAGGAAGTTGTAGGCTGGTTTGATAAGGCTGGAGGTATGGCGTCAGGAGTGACCTGGTTTGGTCGATTCACGGTGCTTGCAGCAGGGGTGACCTGGTTCGGTTGAGTCACGGTGCTTGTAGGCCTGGATGCTTTGGCCTTTTTGGTGGCAGCTTGAGCTCGGCCGGGCCTGGCATATGGAGACTTTGTAGTCCTTTTTGCGCGGAGCATGTTTCTATAAAAGAAGCAACTGTGTAACTTGTGTTTAACATATGCATAATTTATTACTATTATTATTAATTGCTTATATATATATAATTTTTTACTATTATTTATTTATTTATTTTATTATTTTTTTTTTGTTTGAATCTGAGATTGTAAATTATTAACATTGTTTTAGGCCGGAATTAAAAATATCTTTGTTTCCCCTAACCCGACCCTAAATTCTCAAGTTGGGTCGGTAGGTAGGTAAACAATTTTATTTTTTGACAGTAGCTTTGATAATACATTCTAAATTTAATGGAAAAATAAACTTTATATATAAGAAAAGTACAAAATCAAGCGATTTGTGAACAAAATGCTAAGTAAATATGCCGTTTAAAAGCAAACTTCATGGTTAATTAATTCACAACTGTTGAATTTGTGAAATATCTCACGCCATTCAAATTGAATAAAATAGACAAGATTCTCAAATACGCAAAGACCAGACATACGTGCGTATTTTTTTTCAAACCTTTCATCAGCCTTCAGAGTTTATAGACGATCTATGTACTTTTTGAGGGCCATGAGATTTGCAGTGGTTCTGGAGCATTTTGCTTTAAGAAGTGGCTAATTTTAAATCGCAGGCTCAAATCCCAATGAGTAACGTTGGGATCGGTCCTTCAAAGGGGACCATAAAACTTGTGTCCAGTATCGCAGAAGATGCTGGTTCAAGAAAAAAAAATCCCCCACTGCTTAATGGCAAAAAAAGTGCAGAGTACGTCTAAATTTGGAGCAATGGGGAAATGTTTAAATGTCGTCCTAACAAATCTCGTAGGAATTAAAAGTTAAGAAAGACTTCAAGGGCCAAATTCAAGAAAAATACACTGGACGTATCAGGAAGCTGAAAATGATTTCAAAACTATTTGGAAAGAGTATTTTAACAATATTTAATTGAACCAAACCTACAAATGATAAAACGCTGTATACTATGTTATAGTCACGAAGTTTAACCACTAAATATAGGCAGGAAGAAAGGACATCTGAATTATATTGATCAGGATGAATATGCAGACATATTTACAACAACTCCTATGGATCCATAATGGCATACGCATATAGTAACCGTAGGAACATACTAGATGATCTGGTTTTTAGATCAAAACTCAAATTAAATAAAATGCAGTGAAATTGAATGATTCGTTCACTAGGTGGGCCCCTCATCTACTCATGAGGCGGATCTTACTTTCATGTTCTAAATTTTGAATTTACCGAGTGGGAGTAAATACAAAATTTAGAACATGACAACTGTTGTCATGTTCTAAATTTTGTATTTACTCCCACCCGGTAAATTCAAAATTTAGAACATGACATTACCATGTATTACGTACCTTAAATTCAAAGACAGGTTTGTTGTTATTTAACGTCCTTTTCGAAACTTTATTCACTCATATGGAAACGACAAAACACCTACGAAACACTCTTATTTAGTCATGATAAATTTTATTATTAAATTGTTTCAATAGTGAAGGATTCCAATTAGCTAAACTCATGAGACGTCACCATTGTTTAATGAAGAGCTAATCCTCTATAATCACATATCTGGATGCCATTTTGTTTCCAACAAATGCTTCAAAATCACAGTAGAACAATGTCGGCCGTTCTTATAAAAACTGATTTTGATGAAATTGTACTTTATCAAACTTGGTTAACAATAAAAATAATTTTTGAATCATCTTATTTAAAAAATCTTTTCAGTCGGTGCGATTTAATTGAGTCGGTCGCGTTAGGGGAAACAAAGGTATTTTTTATTTTGGCCTAAGCGACTTATGAATGATCAAATTATATGTAGAGTTAAAGCCCTTTTGTTTAACGTTTGGAATGCCGCCATTAACGGATGGTGATGTTGAATATTAATCCAGCAAAATCTGCTGACATCTGAAGTGGTGAGGCAAGGGAAACGCCCAATTCGCTTCCAATGCTTCACTAGATGTTAAATACATACCGATGACCGGTAGAACGATACCTGTACAATATAGTAATCCACGTAATGGGTTGCAACTTTGAGGTGATTTTTCTGTCGCTGTTGTCTGATCAAAATCGTCGAGCGGAGAGGATGTGTGCGCAAGCGCATTTATGACTTGGGGCTATTTTGGAAATTTGGTTGAGGACAGGGGAGTTATCGCGCTTAGGCTATTCTTCTTCGATAACTGGCATTTACCGCACATGGCGGTAAATGCAAGTACCTGCACAAATTTATGGATTGCAACACAAAGCTGAAAAACATTCCTTAATTGTATTTTGCAAAAAATATGTTTCAAAAAATAAATATATATGAAATTTCAATTTTTGCTGAACCTTTTGTCCCTTAGACTAATAATTCTTCAAATATTGAAACTCTATGGCATAAACTACAATGTGTGTACTTTGAAGGTAAAATATAGTTTGTGTTTTTCATTCAAGGTTATAGAAAAAAAATACCTTTTAGTATATAAGAATGAAATAAGATTCATAACACTTTTAAAACAAATATGTAAGTATTGTCTGCAATTTATTTTTACATTTTTGATTCACACCGATGTATGACACATATGAAAGCCCTAGTTCTTCCAATTCACTGTAATAGTATTCAACTGATTTATACCATGATTATGACATGTTTTACGCTGTAATAATATTGTTAAGGAATTCGATTCGTGCTTAGAAGAAATTTAAATTTAACCTGCATTGGTCATTTTAACAACAGAATGGATAGAATTGGATAGGATCTTATAAACATGCAGAAGTTCGCCAAAAAAAAAAAAAAAAGAACACAATAAAATATTTCTCCGACAAAATTTAGTTTTTGGGGGCAAATATATTGGTTACTACCGAATAAAGTTCTTTCATGATTTCCACCTAAATAAATCTTCAATTCGATTGAAAATATTTCCGTCAGTTATCCGAAAAAACTATTGTACTTGGATCTTTGTTGCAACCACTATTGAAATAACGACCACTATTGAAATAATTATATCAATAGTGGTTGAGAGTGCATTTCAATAGCAAACATAGTTAGTAACCACTATTGAAATACGACCACTATTGAAATAATTCTATCAATAGTGGTTGAGAGTGCATTTCAATAGCAAACATAGTTAGTAACCACTATTGAAATACGACCACTATTGAAATAATTATTTCAATATGTAGTGGGTGAGATTTATTTCAATAACAAACATAGGTTGCAACTACTATTGAAATACGACCACTATTGAAATAATTATTTCAATGGTGGGTGAGTGTGCATTTCAATATAACAACCATAGGTTCCAACCAAGCACTATTGAAATAATTAATAGTGGAAAAGAGTGCATTTCAATATGATAATCATAGGTTTCAACCACTATTGAAATAGGGCCAGTATTGAAAGAAAAGTTTCACCGCGTAATTTTTAATTTTTTATCAAAAATTTCACAAAAATTGGATTTGGAGTGAAAAAGATACAGATTAATAATTAAAAAGTGTATGAATTAATATGGATGGTTTTAGTGAGGCAGAATTTGATCATCAAAGAGGATTTACAATTTCTAGATATGATTTGCATCATTTTCAATGAAGTCAGACCAAAAATATATATAAATCCAAGCATCCATATTTTTTATAATCTGTCCTTAAGTGAAGATTTAGATAAATAATTCTTGAAATAATAATTTCAAAAGTGTTATAAATGATCATTTTGATTGTTGCGGATAATACTTCAAAACTTAAACCATAATTTAATCAATATTGAAATCTCTATTTCAATAATAAACATTATTTCAATAGTGGTTGCAACCTATGTTTGTTATTGAAATAAATCTCACCCACTATTGAAATAATTATTTCAATAGTGGTCGTATTTCAATAGCGGTTACTAACTATGTTTGCTATTGAAATACACTCTCAACCACTATTGATATAATTATTTCAATAGTGGCCGTATTTCAATAGTGGTTACTAACTAAAGTATTTGGATCTATCTAGTTATAAACTAAGTCTGAGTAAGACTAATTTTCATCCAGGACTTTTTCAGCCTTTAGAATCCTTGGTAGTTCTGAATTTGAAAAACAATTCTGTAAAAATGCAAGGAAACTGGGGTTATATTGGAGAAATTCTCAGTGAATTGATTTCGTTAGAGGAACTACGATTGGATGCGGTAGGCAACTTTTTACTTTCAGGAAGTTTTATCAGCCTGAAAAATCTCTATGGGACATCTGCGGTTCAAGAGGACATTGTGGAAATCACACACGATTTTTTTCTCAACACACCATATCCTCAATATCTAGATAAATCATCTTGTAAAATCAAACATATTGAGAGAGGATCATTCGAATTTTTAAGGAATTATTTGAAGTCGTTGGATATTTCTTACAACAAAGAATGAGGTTTTGCTTTACTCCCAAATATAACATATAATCTAAAGCGGACGTCAATCAAAAAACTGAATTTACATAACATTAATTGTTTGACGGGATTGGGAAATAGGCTGTCAATTCACCATGTAATGAACTTAAGAAAAACTAAATTAGAAGAGATAATTTTATCCAGAAATAGATTGGAACTGTTCGAAAGAGGCCTTGTGCGATATTTACCGCCAACCCTTCAACGGTTATCCTTGGCTGAGAACAAACTATTACAAGGCCCTTACATAGCAGACTTTATTGGCTTTCATAATTTGACTATGTTTAATATGAGTCTACAGTTTCAACCACCAGAATACGTCACTGCAGTCTTCGAGCTTTTCAAAGAGAATGAAGATGACCCAGAGCCTTTTAACATCTCGATGCACAGTCACTCTACAAATTTCTCAACCTTTCTTCAAAACGTTGGAAAAACCTATAGAACTAAATTTTCCCGATGGAAACCAGTTCTTTTTGTACATATTCCAGAAAATCTCCAAACAATTTATGTTAATGATAGTAGGCTGTATTCCAAGATATCTGCGTTTGGAGTAATTGCACCGAAATTGCGGCATATGTTCTTTCAAAATAATATATTGAATGAATGGATAGGACCAATGTACGGGATACAGAACGTAACTCTTATTGATCTCTCGAATAATTTCTGTACGAAACTGTCATCCGATTTCTTTGTAAACGCAACAGGACTTTTACATCTCAATATTTCTAGAAACTCGGTTGGAGATAATCTGGAAAGAGACATGAATGGACTTGTATTTAGAAACTTGGTTTCGGTGAGACACTGGACTTAAGCTCAAATAAGATTTACCATTTGCCGTATTTACTCTTGAAAAGAGCTGGGAATATCAGGTCATTGA
This sequence comes from Saccostrea cuccullata, assembly GCF_032062105.1. NCBI lineage: Eukaryota > Metazoa > Mollusca > Bivalvia > Ostreida > Ostreidae > Saccostrea > Saccostrea cuccullata. The sequence goes on along the minus strand of NW_026922071.1, from coordinate 209 downwards.
TTCTTAACAATAATCAACTTTCTGGGTTGAGAATCGGTGTTGGACATATGCATCACTTAGAACTTCTTGATTTATCTGAAAATAGAATAGATTCTATCAGGGATGAAATCAGACAGGAACTGACTGATTTGATAAGGCTAAAAAACACGTCCATAGATCTATCTGGGAATAACGTTGACTGCTCGTGTGAAAATGTTCCATACATCCAG
>NW_026922070.1:0-19205 GCF_032062105.1 Saccostrea cuccullata | reverse complement strand
CGTAACTAGAACTGATGTAAACAAACACAAGAAATTGGAGTTTAAAAGCATTTAGAATGAATATCATGTGTGATTCTTGTGGGAATAAAGAGTATGAATAAGGTAGGGTAATATAATTTTGCAATTTCCTCGTAAAATTATAGCAGGGAGGGTGTTTACTTGCCAATCAGCCTTTCCTCTGTCGTTCGTAACAAAAAAGATACAAAAGTTTAACACTACGCCGCATACCTTGATACTTAATTTTGGTTTCTATCTAAAGTTCTTATTCTTTTGTTTTTGGAAAGTGCTGCTAGAATCGTATGGTTTACGGGAATTGATGCTTTTTTTTCAATGTTATGAACAAAATGTAAAAATTTTGGGAAGGTTTCGTACGAAATTGTTGAATAATTCTTTCTGTTATAGGACAGTACGATTCTAGCAGCACTTTTCATGGTACAGAGATGTTTTACATAACTATTATTACAAATTGAACAGTTGATCTTCTCGTAGAGATTGTTGGTATGAGTATACTTTGAGCACCTCTGAAGGTTCCCTGTCATCTATTGACACATCCCCAAAATATGCCATGCTATATGTTAACGACACCTAAAGGTATGAACTGCCTTTCATCATAATGAACTAATGTTCGTAATTCATTCAGAGCTGTTCGTGCTCTCCTTGTGTTTATGCATCTGTAGCAGAAGATTTCCAGCATGTATAACAGCACTAAGGTTGGAAAAAATAAAAAATAAGCTGAACCGTGCTGTGCACTAGATAGTTGTTCTGGTACCAGTTCATTAATATATTGCATTTCATTACTAAGACTGATATTCCATGCAACGGCATCTCTCATCTTTGTAGACCAGGGCTGTCCTTTTAGAGATTCAATATACTTTTTTGCATCGACCTTAAAATTGTGGATCACGTAAGACTGCGAAAAGTTTTTCCTTTATCATCTCTTTAATCATGATAATAGCTAATGCTTTCATGTATCTAAATGTCTTGTAAAAATACATGGCTATGTACAATAAATCGGAAATACAACCAAACTTCGCTGCAAATTTAAGGATGCATTTAAGTTTGTTTTCCTGAGTACAAGTATTCATATGTAATATAAAAGCAAGGTTTTGAAGGGTACTGCCTGTTAATTTCTGTAGTGCAATGACTTGAAAGTGTGTCAGGGGTGAATTCATCATCTCTTCTATTGCCAGCAGATACAACATGCAGCTTTGTACATGTAAATCCATGGCATGTAGTGAATCATTATTGCTTATTTCATTAAATAGCTTGACATCAAAATCAGTCTCACAAATCAGGATATTTTCATCTGTACAGATGGGAAACCTGGGATGACGAAGAATATCTATACATGCATTACATAACATAATGTACAGTGTGTCAAGCAGCGATTTGATTCCTTTGGTATAAAGCTCATACAGTTGTGTAAATAAAATATTTTGTGCTTCAGCAAATATATTGCTAATAAACATGTTGTTACTTGGAATAAAAAGGTTGGACACACTCCCTCATATACCCATTTGAGGATGAGTTTAGAACAGACCCAAGAACATTTCAGGAGATTTTGTGGACACCAATGGGGCATCATATTTTGTTGAATCGCCCAGAAAACGGCAGTCTTTATGTGGAAGGAACACAGTAATTTTTCATCATCCCTCAATCCATCGTTAATTATTCTTCTAAAAAACAATTTCAGAAAACCGTAGGTTAGGAACTGACTGTGATATTCACTGCATACACAAGTTTTTTGTTCTGCCAGACAGAAAGATATTCACCATTCATTATGTGCATGTCTTCCTAGTTTGCGTCCAATTGCTACAAGGTGGCATCCAGTTTTCGCTATGTCATCAACAATATGAGACGGAGGCCATAAGTGACTTCTGTCTATCCAGGAGGAGGCAGATGGAGGCCAAAATTCAGAGGCCAAACAGTGGGCATAATCAAATTCTAGTTTTCCACGAGTTTCAGTGACGCAAGGTCCATGCATATATGGATTGGAGTTAAAAAGGAATGCGAAATACATGCCCTCTCTGAATTCAGAACTGGAAATGTTCCTTCCTACACAATCGCTCATGATAGTTCCATTAAAGCTGGCGGACATAATATGTACAATTTGTAGTAAAGTGTATCCTGGTGGACTATCAGAACAGTCTGAGAGAATCAGTGTTTTTCTGTATCTATTGTAATAGAAAGCCTGAGATACTTCCCAGATCACAATATCATTTTTTGGCCACATCATAACGTCTATATCTGATCCTTCCAGTCTGAATCCTTCTTTGTGACTTCCACTTCTAATCTCAACAGTGTCATGACACGTTCTTATTTGATTCGTTATCACGTCTTGAATATCCATTATATTTCTCCTGGCTCCAATTTCTACGGATGTCCCCACTTCTTTACACAGTTTTACGAACACATATTCTGACATGTGCTGTAAGTCTATTCGACTGTAAAGGATATAAAAAGGAAGATTCTTATCTTCTACATATGCCATCTAATTACCTAGATACAGATCAAATGTTATCATCAGCAATGCTTTTAAATTTTTTTTTCTTTCAGTTCTTTTATTGTAATGTTGTTGTTCACAAGCCATTTTCATTTTCAAATTATGACTGATTTGAACCACATACAATATATGTATAAAGTAATAATTTTCAAATAAAATGTTGAAACAAAATATAAAAGGCATGTTTCAGACTATTGTACATTTATCATTATAAATTACATTTCAGAAGATCTCACGGAGTCCATTTTCACAGATCAGATTTAAAAATTTTAGCTTATATTACATATGATTTTATACAGATCTACATGTATTTTACAAAAATTCTTGCAAAAACGCAAAAGGTGATAGAAATATTTCCTCAGTTAGTAAAAAAGTATTATTATAGTTGTTTCTTCCTTATTAACCACAGCTGGAAAAAAAAGCAAAAACAGCTGAAATATTCAAAATCCAACATGTTCAATTCTGATTAAACTAATTAAACAAAAGTCATTAGAAACAAAACTAAAAAGAAGGGAAGATTTGCACTATATATACACGATTGTGATTGTAGATCGACGATCTTTGTTTCATGTAAAACATTTAACATAGTACAATGTAACTCATTTCTTCTATTCAATTAAAATATCAACATTGACAAGTACATCTTTTTTGTTAAATAAAAAGATTGAGACATCCTACATACTGGACATTCTCAAGCCTACATTTAAAATTTGTGTCCGACATGAACATGTGATTTAATCGTCGGTTATTAATGTGTCACTTTCGATTGCTTTATATGAGGGAAGACCGAACATTTGAACATGTGTATGGGGTTTCTCCTTATTTTAGAGGTCACCTACTTTCGGCAATAAAATTCGTTTAAATTAAATGCTTCTCAATTTAATAATTTTTCCGTTTTTACACACAAACTTTTTGTAAGCGATCAAAAGGCCTGTGGTCTTAGTCATATTTTCATGTCAAACGTAAAAAAAGTTATGACGTCAGCTATTTAATTTCTAGGTTTTTTTTAGATTTTACAACTAACAAAACATTAAAACCCTGTCCTAAATTAATCATTTACTATTTGATATAAAATCAAATAATCTTGAATATTTACATTCGCTGTGTTTTTCTAGTAAGCCAACTGTGAAATTGATTTGAAAACCACTTTCGTGTATTCTCACGCTTACAGATATATACACGGAGAAACGTGCGTTAACGTGACGTCACAATGAGGCTGCAGCGACGTTAGTAAAAATGCAACGATATAGGGCAGCGAGAAATTCAAATATTTAGAATAGTTCAGTTTCTTCCAAACATGTAAAATGTAAATATGTTTTTCAGTTTGGTGTGAATTATTGGAGAATCACACAGACTTGCACGTAGGCATATTTTTTATGAAGTGCTAGCGCGCTTCAGGAAATATGCCTACGTGACAGGTCTGTGTGATTCACACACCAATATTTGCATATCCATTGCTCTCTCCCACTATGAACATGTAGACATCAACTGCGTTCATAGCACTATGAATGCAACTGCTTCTGCTATGAGTGCAATTGCTCTATCACACTCGTGTAGAACAAGCTCTAGTACACTTGTATAACGTGTTGAGAAGTATATATATGAAATGTTTCGAAAGAGGAATAAGAATAAGTTTGTAATAATATTCGTTAGAAAAAAAGAAATTCAGAATATTTAAAATTGCTGATTTATATCCTTAAAAATTTAATTTTGGTCAATGTATTTAATTACTAGTATATATCTATTTCAAGAACGATTTCAGCTATTAAAAATAAATAGAAAAACAAAAAAAAAAATCATAGAAAACTATTCTGGAGTAATAATCATTATAAAAGCATTCTCATTTTTCATCATAGTGTTAAATTATTGATTTCAGAGGGTTTCAATAACGTTGATCGATGACGTCACAGCTGCATCAAAACAAAAATTAAGAGAATGTGATGACGGCGCTGCTTGTATCCAGATAACTGTGTTTGAGAGGGAAATACTTTAAAAATTATTTGTGATTTATTAGATAAAAGGAGCATTGATCAGGTGGACTGATTTGAAAGCCGTATATTTTTCTTTACTGAAGACAAGAAGCCGCGTCCTTATGTAAATCAGGATTTCCTCTGATATTCTTGAAAAAAAAATCAAAGAATGCAAATATAAGTAATAAACAACGATTATTCAGTGAACATGGCATTATGAATATGCCAGCAGAGCAATTGCTATTCATAACACCATGTTCACTGAATAACGTTGTTTATTTCTTAAATAACTCACACAAAACTAAAAAACATTCCTTAATTGAACAAACAAATAATGTTCTTAAATGGAAGTGCAGATGAATTTTTCGCCCTTAACTCATAAAACAATTTACATTTGTAATTCGACATTGATGACTAAACTACTAACAATTACCCTATATTTTACTTCAAATGTAAGCATGTCAAACTACTGGTTTGATCGTTACGCAATAGTCATTATAGGGCCTCTTTCTAAATTAAGAAAAAAATATGACATCTGCTGATAAATATTTCCTATAAGTGCTTTAATTCACAGACAAATTAAATTTGAATATGGCATGAGGTATTTGTGAAAATTGGCGATGTCGTTTTATTGAGAAGTCTAATCATGTGCATCCTGTTACATATTTTGATCATGTTAAGTTTTAAAACAAAATTCTCAAAAAAAATGATAACAGGATAGGAATGGTGTTTCTTGTTCTTCCTCTTGATTTTGAAAAGAACGTTTAAGACCATGTTCCTAATAATAGCATCGGTGGTGTTAGTGCTCAGACTAATAATAGTTTGTGTTGGTAAATTTAATTTTTTCTTAGAAAACTCTACGTAAAATTGTTCACATAAAGTTTTATTAAAACTATAAGTACAATTTTTGTTCTTGACTGTTTAAAACATACAGTGATAGTGTTTGTAGTATTAACTGAGGCAAATTAAAGATATAATTTTACAATGTATGTCCAAACCTTTTAGAAAGGAGGAAATGGTCTGGTTGTTCACAAGTGCTTTTCTTTTATAAGAAAATTACCAGAAATATATATTGACGACACTTGAATCTATATTGAATTCGTAATCGTTAGTTGTGGATAAATTATAACATCTATTATGTACATCTTTATTTTTATAAGGATACACGACAAGTAGGAATGTATTGGCGCAAAAAAATTGCGCATGCACTTGTCATTAAAATATATAGGAGACATGCGTTAACTTTACCGTGGTGTTGCAATCACATGTACAGGACACGATGTCAATCTTATTATTTTTTATTTATTTTATTTTTTTTCAAATTAAGAACCCTCTATACACTGACGAAAAATGTTTTTTGGACTTAGAGAAAATTATATAGTGTAAATGGGGCTATTTTAAAATAAACTCACCCATTTCTAATATAGGGAGCGTGCCTTCTTTATCCAGAAAAAATCTTTGAAGACAGTGAAGTATTCAAATGGAGAAAATACATGCAAATAAAGTTTTCAATTACTAGAATCTTGGACTAACATAATGTTTAGAACACATGGATTTATTTAAAATTATGTCATACAGTGAAGATTACAATTTATTCTTTTTTATGTCAAAGGTTTGGTCATTTTTTTAGCAAATTAAAGAAAACGTTGAGTATATACGCATTTTACTTATATTAAAACAATCCATGCATCGAAAGAAAGTTACGTAGATAAATGATAATCATAATCAGATATTGTCTGCAAGCTCAATAGCCGGGCTTGATTGCATTGTTTACCTCGAGACGATAGATGATTGACACGCCGAGAAGACAAACTTTGAAGGTGCTAATGATAATTAACGGGTAATAACTAACAATAATTTTAATTAAATTATAATTTTGCAGAACTTTCTCGATAGATCCTACAGTGCTTGTGTGTGTTTAAAAATACAACGACCCTTCGACATTACGTTATCGCATGTTCCGGTTAACATGTACGTATGAGAGGGCTTTGAACACACACAAAATTAATATTTAGAAATCCTTTAGCGTACAATAAATTTTAACGTTCAGGGGCTCTTGCGCCAAAGGCGCTAAAATTTGTAGTGCGTCGTATATTCTCGTTTTACAGTATACAATTATTTCGTTCAATAATATCATGTTTATTCTTTCCCTTAAATATTTATACGAGTACATATTCAGAAAAAATGGTTTAACAGCAATTTGTGTGATTATTATTTTTTGACTTCATTACTCCCCTCGTTCTTAAGTCAGTTTGATATAGAAACTAGAAATAAAAAGGCAATTTTCAGCTGTTACAAACATTCATAATATGTGAATAAACCCAAGTACTATTTAAAATGATTATGTTAAAGGAAAATGTAAATAATTTGTTTTTCAGGGATAAAAGAGGAAAGAAAGTTTGCTGCGATGGTTTTTTCTGGAATGACACCATAGAAAGTTGTATAGGTTTTTACAAAATTAAACATCACACTCTATTTTCTGACCGATAGAAATACATGTACGAATATACACTTATATGTATTTTCTGTAGAGTGCAAATGACAAAAATGAGAAACTATACAAAAGCATGCTTTGAAAACATATTTCTTATTGTGATTTACGATTACATCAAAGTGCAAAAAAAAAAAATCAATGGGAAAACAATGTGTGAAAGAATATCAAGGAAGTCTATCTTTTAAAATGTATGATTTTTTTGCCCTTATTTTTTACTTTGTTTTTTTACATTGAAATGCCTATAAATACATTGTATGTTTAACATGTGTATTGGTTAGCTAAAAAAATATTGAATATTTTCTGCATTAAAATTTAACATTCCCTCTTGATACAGGAATAGTTTAAATACGTAAGGTTCCTTGAAAAGAAGTCTAATTCTTTTTACCCATAAATCCTCATTATACTTAATAAATAATAGACCATTTTTGTCTAAGAAAACGGTTTCTGAATTTCTATTTAACAACTCATCAGCATTCACAATTTAAAGTGATTGATTGCTTGATTGTTGGACTGTTATTTTCCGTCCAATGTGTTGAATTTTTACTCATAAGAATATTCTCAATATTCATGTAACAGTAAAGGACTTCAAATTTAAACGTTACAATGAAATCAGGGCAATTGAGCTGTGAGGATTATTTATCATGCCATCAACTACCCTAAATGGGGATCTTGGTTTTTTTTTAAGGTCTCAAACAAAAGACCCCCGATTTTCATTTCTTTTGCCGAGAACTTGGCGAAAGAAAACTTACTAGCTTACTTACTTACTTTGTTTACAACTTTTGGTGAGTCGGGGTTATGCCGGGAACGAGAAAGGAACCTTTTATCTACGATCAGGAGGCAAGCGTCTTTCCACTAGACTACCACGACAATTTTTACGATTCAGAGATGTTCATTTGCATGCAATTACAATAATCATGACTTTTTTATATCTGAAATGAATTGGATAATTACCTTTCTGAATTTGTGTTAAAATGGTGAAACGAGACATCCTTTGTTCATTGCTACGATAGAATAAGCCCTTACTAAAAACATACATGAACAATATCAATAAAAAGTTTGATAAATAATATAATATTAAGTCGAATTGATAATTATAACGTTTCAGCTTCTTTTCTATTTCTCATCAGATATTTTTAATTTACATGTATCAGTTTACAGAAAATGCATGAAATGGTCCACGACAAGGGATTAAAGATAGATTAACTTAGATTGCAATCTGTCTTTCGGAAATAAGACGTGGCTACATGTAAGAGAGCAATAACAAATGACAGGCGTATAGCATTATAAAGTGACGAGCAGAAAAGTGGTCTCCAAAGAGATTGGACACAATGTTACTTTGTAAAAAAAATGTTGATATCACTACCAGATATAAAGTAAATGGAAAATACATCTTATGTGTTAAAAAGTGAAAATAAACGTAGTTTCTTCATAATAAGTTCATCAATCAAGTACATAATTCATCCGCTAGTAAAAAGCAGTCTTTGATCGCTCGCCATCTTCTGAAGAAGTTTTAGATTTTTGTTTTCACTTTAAAAAGCTTGCAATTCGAGGAAACGCGGAAGTATACATCACCATACTTTAGCTCAATTTATAAGTTTATAAAACTAATGTTTTACAATTGATCACTAAAAAGTATAAAAATGTTCAAAAAAAGTAACGAACGTTAAACATTTTTTATAAAGTATAAAAATATTTTTTTAAAAAGTAAAGAACGTTAAACATGTTTTATATACTTTACTACTGATATTTACATGTATTTGGACTCTTTTGAAGATATACTTCCGAATGCAATATTTTTTTGTGGCTGTATAACACTTTGCTCAACATCAATTAAACATGTTTGATTTTTTCTTTTTCAAAAATTCTAAGAATGACCTTTTGTTTTTGCATGTATCAAACTCAGGGCTGACCTCTCTTTATTGATGTGTTTGTTGATATAAAGTGATTAATAGATACAAACATCGTTTGTCTTCGATGACAACCAGAAAAATAAATGCTTTTATATTTTATTAGCAATAAATATTATATTTTAATTGTTTTTTTATTAGAGTGTAGTCTTGGAACACATGGCCCGAACTGCAGCATTGCATGTCCATACCCATCATATGGATATATCTGCCGAAACGAATGTTCATGCACACGAGATCTGTGTAATGTATCATTAGGATGTATCAAATCTTATGGTATGTCTGTCAAAGGATTTCCTTTCAATATTTTATTCATTTATAACATTTTCTTATCTTGATATAGCCATTGGCAAAAATCCCAACAAAAACTTTTAAAAGAAGACGATTGCAACTCAATTTACAACATGATAAAACTTAAATAACAATTTGAAATTATTTCTTTTATTTCTCTTTAATTTAAAAAAATAATAAATGGTTTTAGTTTTATTGTGCCCTAAAAATATTTGAAACTGGCTTAAGATTTAGTTGAGTGTATGATTGTGAAGATATGAAAAGACTTTGGCATGAATGAGTACCATTCTGGAAAAGGGACGTCAATAATATGATTGTTTTCTCGATTTTAAAGAAAAAAGTCTAAAAATGACCCATTTCAAGGGTAATTTTCCTTCAAAAAGTAGTGGCCACAGCCGTCGCCCACTTTATTTTTTGGATATACTTTACAAAAATTCAATATAAAATCACATACTTAAATACTGAAGTCCTTGTGGGCGATGCATGTGAACAATACTATCTTAAATAAAATTCCATCGAATGTTCGAGTCTTTTGAAACTTTTTAAGAAAATACAGGAAAAAATGCACATTTTTATGATGTCATAATTAGCGCTTTTTTTAATGTTTGTGGGAAAAATAATTTGTTTGATTATTTTACTGCATATGACATTTAATAGAAATTTCTTGGATGGTTTCTTACAAACTGAGCTCTGGACATAGCTTAACAAAAAGCGTCACTGAAGGACAGACGGAAGGACAGAAGGACGGCCGGTGTAACGTTGAATTTCAACCCGGGTTGAAAATTGACCCGGGGGTCATTTTTCAACGTTGAATACTGAGACTTAAGATGTTGAATTTAGACCCTAGTCCGTTGAAAACTGAGGCGGGTCGTGGAATTTGGATCAAGAAACCGGTTCTAAATTCAACAGCATAAAAACACATATTTATGACTTGGTTTTCATAACTGTGATTTAATCCATGGGCGTCTTTCCGGAAGGGGGAGGGGGGGGGGGGAAATGAATCAGGTCTTTTTTCAAACATTTTAGCTCTCTCTCTCTCTCTCTCTCTCTCTCTCTCTCTCTCTCTTCTCTCTCTCTCTACACGTTTTTGCAGAAATAGACATAATTAATATAGGCATTGAACAAAGTGATATTGGTTTAAATCCCCCTTTGAAAAGGCACGTTACAGTGTAGTCAAAGAAAGAAGAGTAAGTGGTAGTACTTGATTTTAAAAAATCAGATCCTAACCCCCCCCCCCCCCCCCCCAACCGAAATAGGATTTCGGATTTGGACTACTAGTTTTGACAATGGACAAATTTTCTTTTTCTTTTTTTTCAATTAGCCCCCCCCCCCCCCCTGGTGACATCCACACACACACACAAACACTTTCAATTTGCTCCCGACACCAATGTAATCAATACACACTTAATCCAGTTATATTCTTAGAATAGAATATTAACAAAAATATCTTAGATTTTGAAGTTACATGTAGTTTAAAATCGCAAAATTTCGTGAAATATCTTAGGTTTTTAAAGTTACATGTAGTTTGAAATCGCAATATTTCGTGTAATATTTATTTTTAAAAAAATCACAAGTATATGTAAATCATTGATATATATGTAAATCTCATTAGTATATATGTACATAGTTAAACATATACAATTTAGTTCAGAAATTTGTTTATCTTTATTTGCTTTTTGCTCACAACACTTCATTTATTTCAATCTTGAGATTCGTAATATTGGTATTTGGGAAATGACGAGAGTTTAACGCATGATGCACGTGCGTTTTAATGCTTATCTAGTTATGCACAACATTAATAACTTATAATGTCCAACTTGAAGAACGAATTTTTTTTTTCAAAATAAAAGGTTTAGTGATCTTTTTGGTAAAGTTAATCAAACAGTTCAAGAACGAACCCAACAATACATATTTATTTTGTTAAGTAGAGGATGGAAGGGGGGATCTCCCCTTTTTGGGATGTTTCAATTTGCTAATAAAATCTTGTTCCATGACAGATTTAGAGATGATGGTTTCATCATTTTCAATGGTTCTGAGACTGAGATTCTGGATTTCTTTGAACTTGGCAATCAGTGTCATCCGCACTTAAAATTCACCTTCGAAATTTCATTTGATTCAGTAAACTTTTTAGACATTAAACTGTATAAAGGAAGAAAAATTCAAGAATCAAACAAACTTGATATCAAATCTTGCGTAAAACCAACAAACAATTTTCAATATCTACACAGAGAAAGTTCTCACAACCCAGCGGTATTCAAAGGTTTCGTTTAAGGTAAATGCAAAAGACATAAGAGAAATACCAATGACACTGCTCTCAGTATTATTCTACAAGACTTTAAGAAACACTTGTCAAAGAGAGGATTCTCTGATGAAGAAATAGATTATATATATTTTAATGAATACTTACATTTCCAACAGAAAGGAATGCCTGGTTTAGAAGTTTGGTTTAGAGTGTAGGGTTTCCTAATAAATTTTGTTAATTTTTAAACATGTGACAAGTTTGGCTGATTGATGATCACTTTAATATTATATTCACACCAGATTTTCAGGATTTTTTTGTTTTATGCCCTATTCATAGTTTTGTAGTTATTTATGGATGTGGATTTTAGAAAATATTGTCAAAAAATTAACTTGCCATTCTTGAATATAACTTAAATCGTGCACTATCAAAATGTACATCTATACACGGGATGATAGATTTAATTCTATTTTTCTTGAAAAGGGAAAAAAATGAAACCAAAATATTAATATAGAAATAATGATAAATCCCGTAAAACAACTTCCAAGTTCAAATAATGTTCAATCTCTGAGGTGGGGTCAATATTCAACAGGGTCAATTTTCAACTTCTTGAGGTCATCAGGGATAAGAAAAAAATATCAAGCTGTTGAAAAATGACCCCGGGAATAAATTCAACGACTTTTGGTCTCAGTTTTCAACGGAGATAAAACACCCCTGGTTCAATATTCAACGTTGAAAAATGACCCCCGGTTCAATTTTCAACTCGGGTCAATATTCAATTTATATAGAAGACAGACATGACGAATACTTTACTAGGGTTGTCCAAAAAGTTCGTGGACAATGACGTTTTTACGAAAACAAATGGTTCTATATAAATCTGTCGTACATCAAAATATTTCTCATGAAAAAACAAGTCAGAATGATTTGATTTTTATTGACAGAACGTAATATTTTTGTAAAAATCGGGGTGTTTAAAGGTCGCAGATAGTGCGCACGGACCAAGGTTAAAATGACATAAACTCTGATATAAAGTGTTCGGATTAAAATGATAATTTTCTATATTAAAAAAGTCAAAAATTAATAAAAAATTAATGTAACACAAATGAAGAGGCTTTAAACTTTTTATGATATCTTTGTATTGCTTGCTATTTAGACAGTGCAAATACTAAACAAAAACCCCAACAAACTCAACAGAAAAAAGCGACGTCGATCGTCCGAACGGGGCAGCGTCCGATAAAAAAAATTAGTACGGTTAAAACGACGTACATTGTAAGAGACAAAATATTTGTTAAAACAACTCAAACTTATATAAAATATATTTAGTGTATTGATTTAACAATAGTACATTTTTCAACGGTGTGTACAAATTCAAATACACTATACAAGAATTTAAAAACATGTAATTTACTGAAAATGGAGATTTCCACTCATGGCGTTATTATAAACCTAGTGCAGCGTCAGACTCCGCTGCGCAGGGTGTGTATTCAAATATTTTATATAGATGACGCTCGTAATTTTTTGTGCAATGTTTTGAATTAAAAACAATTATAATATATACTTAAAGATCATTGCTAGCACTTTGAAGTGTGTTGCGCCTTAAAAAAGAATTGTAGTGAGTGTCCATGAACATGTGTTAAGTCAAAATTCAAATGTTTGACGTTATAATGAAATTAGCTTAACGTCAGCCTGGTCCGTTTTGTACTGTTTTATGAACTGATGCAAAGATGGATTGCTTTTTACAAAAAAAGTTAGATATAAAAAGAAATCAGAATTTCTTTTTTGGCAATATTTTGATATACAATTTTGATAGAACAATTTATTTTAACAAAACCGTCATTGTCCACGATCTTTTTGGACAACCCTCGCATACCTCAGTCATATTCGTTGCAGGGCATAAAATGACAATGAATCGCATTGAAATGGTTAAACAAAATTGTTGTTCTGGTATCAATTCACTGATATAAGCCATGTTATTGTTAAGTTTAATATCCTATGCTACAGCTTTTTTCATTTTTTTTCATTTTTTTTATTTTTGTAAGACACAGCATGATTAAGCTACATGAGTAACCCACAAATAGAGATTCTTATCCTAATAACAGTAAGAGAATTCTGCATGGCACATATGGGACAATGTGCTAGCTTGAAGATTCTTATCTATTATAGATTAAGCTTCCATATATCTAATTGTTTTGTAATAATACAAGGCTATATACAACATATCACAAATACAACCAAACTTTGCTGCATATTTCAGGATATGACAGGAAATTTTTTCATCCCTGTACGTCTATTTGTTTTCTTGTGGTTTTTGTGGTTAAGTATTCATATGTAATATAAAAGCCAGATTCTGAAGTTTGTAAGACTCTGACGCATAATGAGTTGAATCTGTGTTAGGGGTAAAGACATCGTCTGTTCTATTATACGTAAATTCTGTTTACATCCATGTACGTTTGTGGCTGAATATTCTTTGAATAAGGTGAGATCAAAGTCAGCCTCAGAAAACGTGATATCCTCCTCTGCACAAAAGGAAATGTCTGGATCACGCATGAAATCTATGAGACTCCGTAGAGCACTTGATTTGTCTGTGTTTAGAACTAGATATATAATATCTGTTTTTCATTCTAAAACAAGCTGCCTGGATTTCTCTACATATTCTTGGTGAGGGTAAATATAACAAAGTGAATCCTGATGGGCTCTCGGAACCGTTACAGAGTATCAATTCTTTGCTGAGATTGTTATAATATTGAGACTCATATACCTCCCAGATCACACGGTATCTATTTGGCCAGCTCATTTCGTCTAGATCTAAATCCACTAGACGGAATCCTTCTCGTTGACTTCCACTTCTCCATTGAGGTCAGAATTTTTTCTCAGTTGATTTGACAGTATATTTACTAAGTCCATTACGTCTCTCCTGGCTCCTACTTCCAACATCGAGACACAATCTGAGGAACACAAATGCTGACATATTCTTTATGTCCATCATGCCATTACTAAGAGAGAAATTAAAAAATATATTTTTTCTTCACTTTTAAAGTTACTGTTGAATTTTAAGCAAGACGAAAATTCGAGAAATACCAATATCTTACGAAGGAATGTAACTCGCAATGATTTCCAGTAACTTGTGATTGTTGGATTTGGATCAGATTAGAATATTAATTACAATACTTATCTTGCCGACGGATTTTTAGACAGGTAGTTGCGGAGGAGGGTCCGGAAGAGAATATTTAAGCTAAGCTTTAAGCCAGGACATTTTCCACAAAATAAGTTCTCTTAAAACACCATGAACATCACTTCAAACCATTGTTTAAAGTATTGTTTGAAATTATTAAGGATTAGTTGAGAAGCATATTTTAAATAAATATTCTTATAGCATGATTCAAAATCGTATTCCATCAGCAGACGAAGGTATTAAGCAAAACAAATGTGTAAATTTGTAGAATATTCTTTTTGATAGTCTTTTTCCACAAGAAAATATAGTTTCCCATAAATCTTATTTCTTGATGACCTTTGAGTAGTTTTTAAATTGAATATTGTATAATTTCATTGTTTAATTCAAATATGTAATAAAAATTGAATAGTTATGAATAATTTTGAAGAGGTTTTGAGACTGTTTCCCTCGACGTATTGATAATGTTGTAATGAATAAGCATCTTTATTCAAAGCGGCGATATACCTCAAAACAATTGGTCAAAAACGCAAGCCCGTAAGAAGCTAATTCATTCTAAGGACACGAGCAAACATTCACAGTTTGGGAGTTCTTATAAAATCGAACAGAACCTTAGTAACCATGAATATTGAAAAAGTGAGGCAGTCAACCGTGATTATTGAATACGATTTCTTTTTCAAAAGTCCATAGACAAGATATTGATATTTCTCTTTCATCTGTAAGAGATTACAGAGGTATTAAATTAACAATTTATAAATACACATGTACATTCAATTGTCACAAGAAAGCCAAACTTTACGTGTGGTTAATCCATTTTTACAAGTTCTCCGTCCCGAATTTACATTTTGAGCAAGTAACTCTAGAAGAACACTCGGGATTCCTGGGGTCGTTCGTGCTGAATGGGGCGTGGAGGAGTCAGTTAAGGATTGCTGATTGTGGAAGAAAAATATAAGTTTGAATCATGGAATGAGAACTTGTAAATATATATGGATAAAAGATATGTAAATGTTGATTTTTTTGTGACAGTTGAGTTTGTTTATGCTAAAATTATCATTACGAGGATTGATCGAAAAGTTCGTGGACTTCCGTCATGTCTTTTTGTTTAATTTGACGTCATATGTTATCCAAATTTGGTAAAAATATTTGAACAATAAATTTAAATGATTTGTACAATTTTTTTTTAAATATCACAATTTATTGAAAACTTGTCCAGAATTAAAAAATGAAAAAAACGGGTCGCGGAGCAGGTACAAATTTATAAAGTTACAAACAATACACTAAATCATGTCTTTAGTCATAAGGAAAAACAAACTAGAAAATCGTATTAAGAGTTCTTACATTGATTCGTAATCCAAATAATGGCTTGAAATTTTGTTTCGTTGTAAAGAAATCAATTTGAGAGGATAGGTAGTCCTTATTTAAAACGACAAAAACGATGACGTTTTAGAACGACACAGAGCAGCAGATAACGATGCAATTTTGTGTTTTACTTGGGAAAAATTATGAATAAACTAGATTAAAATGTTGAAGGCAGTATTTGAGTGACAGAGACTCTGTATCGTCGGAGAACAATCTGTGAAGAAACGGTTTAACTGTAAAAATCTTAACAAAATCTTTAAAAAGTTGGAACGTCAAGGAAAGACATCTTAAGTGTTGCTTATCCTGTGAAAACAGAATTAATTAATAAAAAAAAATAAAACAAAGAAACTTTTAGAAAGCATTAGAAATGGGTTTTTAATGAGTTGGTATTGGATAACTGTGTGAAATGTATAGGGATAGTATTTTTTTTAATTCTTGACGCTATGTTTTGACATTACATTGCCACTAAGTGTGCTCCACGGGTACAAAACATGTTGATTTTAAAATGAAATAAATTGGTTTCTGTTAAATGAAATGAAACTTCACACATCAACAAAATAAATATTAGTACATATTATACTGTGCTTATTTTCATTTTTAGCGAGTAATATAACGAAGATTAATATCGTCCACGAAATTTTTGAACAACCCTCGTATATCACCTCTGTTACGTATAATCGGACACATTTCAGAAAAAAAAATTGCTAGTTGAAGTGAAGACCGTCTCCGGTTCTACATTTCACACGTTTTCCAGAATCAATACAGGAAGGCCTGTTAAGAAAAGTGAATTTTGGCGAAGTATGTCCACTTCTCTAATAAGAATATTTGAAAACCTAATTTAACAGCCTCTAATATCACATTGAATCTTCCATAGATATTCTGTTTCTTTAGTTTCTCTACGCTTTTTTCTCTGTCAATTCACTTTTATTCTTACTAATAACATTTACTTCCTTCAAACCGTGTAATGCAGGGCTTTATATAAAATGTAAAAAGAAGATCAGTCAAGAGGATCAAATAAGAACTTTAAATAAGATATCTCAAAAAATTACCTTAAATGACTTTACATAAACACAGAATATGATATAAACCATAAAGTCTGTGTGACTTATTGCTCAAAAGGAGATGTGTAACTTTCATAAAAAAGAATGATGTACTTGAAAGTCTTCGTCATTGTTATAGAATCAAACAGGCATACGGGGGACGTTCAATAAATAATGTCATTAGCTCGATGACATCCAACATATTAGTCATATGACATAAAGCTTAATTTTCTCTAATTATTGAATCTTTAATAAATTGATAGCAATTTGTTTGACCACTTTTCATCACAATATTTCATCGTGGGAAGCTGGAAAACAAGGGCTATTCGAGACACTGCATTAAAAATGAATGGTCAAGAATCAGTAAACTAGAGTAAAATTAAACGCTTCATTAAAGCAGCTGTAAAACTTGTTAATATCCCAAAAATATATTAACTGAAATATGTGAAATTTACAGCAACCAATGCCTGTTTTATAGACAGGTTAACATGTAGATTTCAATGAACAAAAATTATATAATGGGCATCAAAAATGGGTATAGTCCTTGGCAACAATGACTTACAACAACCGATATAAATTTGCGAAATTTCAACAAATTATCAATGATTGTGTTTTATTGACTTTAAGACACATAGCCAAATTGAAAAAAAAAATCATTTTCGGGTTAGTTCATACTGTTTTAAAAAACATTTTATAGTAAAAATGTTTAATAATCAAAGGTCACCCTTTATTTTGAAAAATGAGTGAAAACGACAGCGTGTTAAGCAATATCTAAACAATTATTTTAAAAAATCAAAAATTGTACTTATCCACGTTTGTATAAAATTCTAACAGATCATGAAACTTAAATCCATTTTGCTTTAAGCCCTCAAAACAAATTTACAATAAGATGCACTTGAAAACAATTGCAAAGGCCTGAGAAGAGCAAAGAATTGCAATAGCATAAAAAAAAAAACAGATTTATATGCTATTTTCTTAAATATTAGCGGTCTTGTTGTTCAAATTCATATTCGGGGAGGAGGTTCAATTTCTGGAGGAGTCTAAAAAACCTTCTTTTTTTTTTTTTTTTTTTTTTTCTTTTTTTTTTTTTGCAAAAAAATTGAAAGGTTTATGAGAGGAAGGAAACAGAATGAGGAATTCACTATAATGAATGTCTTCATGGCGGCGTCCAAACCCACAGGCCATGAAGAATAAAGGAGTTTTTGGGATAAACAGAAAGTTAATATTTTGTCACACCAACAAAATTTGCCAGATCTTTCAACCTTTGACTTGTTTCTTTTCCTAAACTTAGAAAAACATCTACCAGAAAGAAAAAAAAAACAAGTACAGCAAATCATAGGATCTGCCATATTCCAGTATACGAAGAGTCATACTCAAAAATGTGTTTGAAAAACAATTAGAAATTCAATGAAAATGTTACGGATATGCGTTTTAATTGAAAGAGAATATTTCAGTTAAATCATTAAGACAAAGTCATAGGAAAACGTTTTTTTGTTTCTTTCCGAGCCCCAATGACATTATTTATTGAACGCCCCTCGTATTATGGGCATGGATCTAATGCGTGCTAGACCTTTCTCAATTTTTGTTTTAAATTTTATGAAAAACCCAATGTCCATACATTGTTAAGGTACAAGAACAGCTGTATGATGTATGCCCTGAATGTAAAATATCAAATATTTTTTTAGACCTGTAAGGAAAACGTTCAGCTTAATTATAGTTAGCATAGACCTCTGCCGACTTTTACAATGCATGCAAATGTCTCCACCGTTCATTGTTCAGGCTCCAGAGTATAGAAGAGTTTCTGTTCTATAAAGATTTCCTTTTTACTCTGGATATCTCGCTAGAATTGTTTCAGCATCATTGTATTATCTTCGCACTCTTTTGAAGTCCCTGCATCTATGGTTCAGATCCGAGGTTGAGGTCATTCGGAAAAATATTTTAAAGATTTAAGTTTTCATAAAAGTCAAATTTTTAGAAAAAAAATCTATACTGGTGTTTGTATCATAAAAATAGGTTATAATTATTTTACTTGATAACACAGAATAATCATGGCTTTTGTTTTAAATAATCAGAGCGTATGGAAAAAGAAAAAAAAATAAAGAACAAATAATTAAGCAACCGATTACAAAACAATGATTTCTATTTATGGACTGATTGTATGTTATACGTCCCATCTGAGTATTTCTATGACATCACTATATACTTGGAAGGGCGTTCAAACTGAGACCTTCAT
>NW_026922069.1:15000-19396 GCF_032062105.1 Saccostrea cuccullata | reverse complement strand
TGATGACTTAAACTTTTCAATCATCAACTTCCCTTACTTATGCAGCGTTATACCTTTAATTTGTCACCTGCATACAGAGTTTGTATCTCTCAGCTGATTCGATACGGGAAGAGCATGTCTTACGTATGAACAATTTCTAAAACGATGTAAGTTACTGACAAAGATTTTAATGAAGCAGTCTCGTTCAAAGTCCTCATTTTGTAATTTCTATGGTCTATACAATGACCCTGTCAGCAAATACTATTTATCATTAAGTCAAATGCTGATTGGCTTTTTTCATACTGATTGTTAGGCCATTATTTACACACTGAGCTGTCCACGGATTTTCCCCTTTATTTCGCGATCATGACAAGTAGCACACAACGGGTACGGTGTTACCGATCGGCAGGGGACACTCACTTCTCCATGGCATCCGATCCCACCTCTAATGTATTGGAGGTCCGTATTTGCCCAGGCCGCTCACACTTTTTAATATTAAATGGACTTTTGAGTTCGAATACTGTTCGTTATCTCCACATGTTTCATGATAAGTTAATGCTTTTTGCAAGATATTTTTCATGTAGTGGATGGATTTCAATGAAATTTTAGATCATTAGATCACCGTTAGGCAAGGTATAGATATGAAAATGGGAAAATGTGAATGGTAGATATCCTTCCCATTTATTTTCTTGGTCATGTATACGACATACATATAGACAAAGAAAGACAACACGAGTACGTATACCTGAACATAGAATTCCGTTAACTCAGACAAATTATCCATGCTACGGAGTTTCATCTAACAGTAATTTCTGAAAGGCTCAGATAAATAATATCAAATTTATTCAAAAGATCGAATATACCATGCAAGGAAAAGGTCTGAAAGAAGGCCTTTGAAAAGATCTTTATTGTAATTTCAAATGAAAAAAAAACACACTTATTTTATAGAAACATCAAAATGTTCTATTCGATATTTTTAAATATATTGAATAACTTTTATCCTAAATTAACTCCCTGCAAATGGAATATACTTGTTTTTTTTTTACCCTCCAAGCATCGCCTATGAAGCGCAGTTGTTGACCGTTTGCCCTAGAGTCGCGAAGTAAGTAGGTGATCCTTACGTCGTTCAATATCTCAGTGCAGGAAGACGAGACCGTGAAGTCTGAGGTCCCGTGTCGCAATACGTGCTGGCGTGAAAAACATCTCTCACTGCTCAAACGCCCTAAGTGCCGAGTATTATAGGTGTTGGCGTTTCAATATGAATGAGAAATTCTGGAGTTGAACGTCAAACAATCAAGCAAACAAATGATCCCTCAGATATGAATATAGTATGCAAGAGAATGGAAAATGAATTAGCACCAATAACTGCAAGTTGGTTGAAGACAAATTCAAGATTCAGTTACTTAATAAAATCCGTCAAAATAATTACATATTCAGTTTGCCTCGTAGAAAAGTAAATAAACTGTTAAAAAGGTGAATGACAAAAGTAACTAACTAGATGCTGTCATGAGACAGTAATACCCGCACTAAGGTGTTTGCCTCTAAATACACAATCCTACGGGCGGCTTACCAAGGAAAAAGTCAAAATAATTCTATATAATTCAGGCACGTAGCATCGTTTTTGAAAGTGGGGGGGGGGGGGCAACCTGAGAAAATTTTTTTTACTAACCTAAAAAAATTAACAAGGAAAAAAATGAAATGGGGGGGGGGGGGGTGGGGGTGGGGGGGGGGGGGGGTGGTGGCCACTTTTTTTTCAAGGCAAAATTACTTTCACTTCCAATTTTTCCCATATTTCCTTGCAATGTATATACTGTGGTTAAAAGTGGGGGGAGGGGGCAACCATATTTTTAATGGACATTTTCTTATAGTACAGGTAATGTTGGGAAAAAGGGGCAGCCCCCCCAAGCCCCCCCCCCCCCCCCGGTTGCTACGTGCCTGTAATTTACATGTGTATTCATAAAATTGGGTATGAAATTATCCCTGTGACCTATAACTCAGAACCTCTTATATTTATTTTACATGCTTAATTCATTATATACCAGTTTGAATTCTATTAATAATGTAAATTAGATTTTGATAAATGTTTTGCTCATATAAGGACCTTTTTTAAATTTACTAATCCCCCCCCTCTCGACACCACAATCACACAGTACATACTTTTGGGAATAGGCTAGATGGAACAGTTTTGTTAAAACAGTGTTTGTTATGAATTAATTTAAAATTTGTTCTTGACATGTAAATTCTACATCACATCACGTTGCGTCACCCATTATCATATTTTTAGATTAAACTCCATTCGGTACACCTCGGCCGATTCCCACTTCATCTGATAAGGTGACGGAATCGACGGCACGGAGGTTTTCCGAATGGAATATCATTATAACATGCTGCAGAATGGTGTGCTTTGGATTAATTCATTTTGTGTTATAATTGGATTTATATTTCATGAAGTTTACAGGACCTATGGAGGTCGGTAAGTACAAGTTTAAGTATAGTGGGGGTAAAATAAACCCAAACGATTAGGTTAAAGTTCAAAAAGGGTCAAAGATCATCGCATGCCACACTAGACGAATTTCATATTGTGAAGTTATCTCCCCTTGTCAATGTGACATTCAGTTACTGCCAATACTGGTGCGGATCCAGAATTTTTTTCGGGAGTAGGGAGGGGGGTTCACATCTCAGTCAAAATATTCATGCCTAGAATTTCCTGACAAGCAGGAGAAAAAAATCATACACTGAAAACAAATAAACAAAAAAACCCCAATGTTTTCTTATTTAGGGGGAGGATGTCCAAAATCATTTTTTATTTGCTTCAGTATATAGTCTTGTTTAAATAACAAAGGGAATTCCAGGGGGGGGGGGGGGGGTCCAATCTCCCTACCCACACCCTATTCCTGAAATAACAATCTATTTTTTGATTCCAATTAAATAGTATATTTTTTTCCATTTGACTAATTATGTACATATTTTGTTTCTTGTGTTTATATTATGTCTGTATATTTGTCTGCAGAAATTATAACCTTGCCCATAAGTTTTAAGTGGGATGGGCTTTACAATTGGCTTCCACATTTTATAGGTTTATTTCTTGTGACAATTAAGACCTTTTATTTGGGTACCATTAATTTTTACCTCTGATCACTTGACCTAAAATACACATTTTTACAAGAAAAATACCCAACTTTAAACTTGGCCTAAATTTTGATCAGTAGGTGCTAGGGCTTTCATGCTTAACATGTGTATTCATTGTGAACTGTCAACAGGTATAAATATGTTTGACCTTGACCGTAGAGTTTGAACCACTTAAAAAATTAACCTTGGCAATTAACTTTTGAAGAGGAAGTACTAGGGATTACTTATTTCACATGTGCATTCCTTGTGACAAGACTTTTTTCTGATACCAACAATTGAACCTTTTGACCATGACCTTTGAGTTTGACATATATTTGAGAAACTTCAACCTTCGCCATAGGCTACCAGACAGGGACATCAGTGTTTCACAAACACATCTTGTCTTCATTATTATTTGGTGGTGTCTCCATATGACGGAAAAATTCTAATGAGATATTTATTCACAACAAACAAACAAATTACTAAAGAAAATATAAAACATGAATATGTTGGTCATGCATATCTCTGCATGAAAAAAAACCCAGCTTTTCAAGTACTGCAACCATATTGTAACCCTTTCAAAACACTCATTTGAGCTTTTCTGGTTTCCTTGTCATATAACATCTGTTGTGACATGTTGTCCATCTGTTTGTCTGAAAACTTTTTACATTTTTAACTTTTCTAGAACCACTGGTCCAATTTTACCCATGCAATTCATATAGAAATATGTACATTTGTATGTCAGACTGTTCTTCTGTCTGAATAAAATTAACCTTGGTTATCACGGTCATATCTACTGAATGAGAAGAGACAAGGCATTCATATTAAACTTATGTACCTACTAGTATTTACCTGTGAGAGTGGCATGGTTTTTTTTTTTTTTTTTACATATTACCTAGAAGTTTGACCTACTTGCAAAAAAATTAAATTGTTATAAATTTATCATTTTGAAAGAGAAAAGTTAGGGCATTCATATTATAATGCATGTATATTATTACCTGTGATAAGATCTTTCCAAATGAATCATGACTTTTACTCTGTGACCTTGACCTTGAAGCCTAACCTACTTTTCAAAAATGTTGCATTTGCTTATAACTTTTGATTGAGATGAGATATGACTCTCACATTTGACATTTGTACATTAATTACTCATAAAAATTCAAGATGTTCCCAGCTTGCAATGTTTTTTTACTCTTTAACGTTAATGTTTTACATAATTTTCAAGATATTTAACTCTCCTAAAAGATGATTAGGCTTCTGAGTAACATTAAGGAAGACTTCAGGAAAGACAGGACTTTTTGCACATCTA
>NW_026922069.1:0-12500 GCF_032062105.1 Saccostrea cuccullata | reverse complement strand
AGAGCACTTATCTTTTTCATGAGATTATTATTCAACTCTTCCGATAATAGTCTTAATGGTTGATAGAAGCTGTATTATTCCAAAGCCAACAAATCCCCCCGCCAAATGAGTGCCACGAATTTTCATTTTAGGATAGAATTTACAGAATCCAGCTGGTTTGGTACACGTGAATGTTTGTGAGAAAGTCTCGACAAACACTGGCTACATTTTCCCAGTGTAAACATGCTAAAAACATTACGCACACGACGCGTACGTGCGCGCGTGAGAGTAAAATCGACGTAAAAGTTGCCAAGCTCACGGACCAAATTAGAGCAGAGAATTTCTGTCAATTTTAGGGTGAAAATATTGGTATGATAGTTTGCTGTATAAATATTGGTTTCAGTGATAATACCTTAACAACAACCGAGGTGACATGATGAAAAGACCTGTCTTGATGTGACGTTGTTACGCGTCAACGTCACCGCCATGGTTGGTTGGAAACCCTTTTAATTTACTCTCTGACAACTGAAAAATCCTTTTTTGTTGAAAAGTTTAAAACAAACTGCACAGCAACATCTTGTTGGCTCTTTATTCACTTACGCAATTCAATTACTGGAACCAGTGTAACTTCCGTCAGCCATACCATGATTGCACGAAATTTATACTGATTGCAAATGCGGAAAACGATGTCTATAACTCCAATGAATCGATTAGCACAACAAAATGTGATCATAAAATTGTCATCATCAACATGCACGTGTTTTTGGCTTTTTATCATTTCCCCTACGTGACGCCATACATTTCATGGTTGAGTAATTTTGACCAGCAATTTTAGTGAAAAGTAATCAAAATACACATTTGACCAATTTTCATAATTTTCGGCCACATAGTTAAATATATTTCGCTATTATGCTATTATGCGTTTCTTTTTCCTTTCAGTATATTTATTTATAGCATGTTTAAGGGTGTCGTCATAAATTTGTACATAATGATAATTATTTTATTTTCTATATTTCTCTAACAGTGTAAACATCAAATACTATATCAAATAGGATACCTTCTGCAATTTGCTCGTGTAAAATACTGAATTGAAATTAAGAAAAAATAAGGGGGAACAGGACCGAATATTCCTGTAACTCTGTGAAAAAATAATTATAACCCTTGTTGACAAAGATTAGCTTTGTCCTTATTTACAATTCACTTTCTTTTTTATTTATTTATTTACTAGATTTTGGTTAAATTTACTGATTTTTTTAAAGTCTGTTGTACAGGAGACTAATGTAAGATTTACATAATTTGTGGTAAGCAAAAAAGTGCTTGCTTTCAAAATTGAAAAATTTTGAATGCAGTATAAATCAACAGTAAATAAAAATCGATCAAAGGAATGGTTTATATTTAATTGAGAAATCAATGCAAACGTCCTGATAAATTCTCCTTTATATCTACACGATTGAAATCAATGAATAGTATATTGTGCGAAATTAAAAGCAAATGGAATATTTGATTTTGGGGACCTATTCCAACGTTTAATATTTAATCTTCTTTGCTGTTTAGTCATTTAAAAGAAATATAAAAGGTAGACGGTCCTAGGTTGTTTTCTATTGTTACGCGCTATGTGCCATGCATATTGATGTATTCATTGCCTTAAGTAGCTTGCGTTAAATGAACCGCGTTTAATGCCCATAAAATACCATAAAGTTCTCTAAATATAACGAGGTCTGCCGTGGGAAGTAGGCTGCAAATGTACCATGTTTCAAATATATCGTAGAGCTTCGTAAATAAATAAGTATCATTTGTACAAGAAATAAATTCTCTTGTTTTAAAATAGCAAAAAATGAATAGATTTAAAGTTCTCCCTACGAAGTAGAACAAAGAAAATTGTATGCCTTCTTGATCCCTTTTACTTAATCGATGGAAAACACAATAACGATGTATAAACTTTCACCTGTGCTTGATATTTAACGAGATTTTGCATGTATATGAAAAGAGAGGGAACAGTCCTCGGATGAAATATTTTGGTTGAATATTCCTGAATAATTTAATTATTTATGATAAACCTTAGAGAATGTTACATGGAGATTTGCCTTCCTTTGCCGGGGTATATAAGGCAGAGAAATGATTGAGGTAGGAGTTTAATTTTTGTTTACTCAAGGATTGATTATCAACACTTATTGTTAAAGCCAATCGCTACGAAAACCTGATTTTCTGTCTGTATTAGATCTTGTTGGTATAATTTGTCGTAGAAGTATCATAAGGCGAGAATGATAATATCCGCTCTAACTCATATGCATGTTTTTCAAAGCTTAATTAGAAAACTTGTAGTCTATTCGTGGAGTTTGAAAAATGTATTATACAGAATAAAATTGAACTGATTTGTTTTAAATTCTATTTTTTTTTAAATTCTCTTTTGTCTGTTAGTTCCAAACTAAGAATCGTGATCTTAGGGTAAATAATATCTTAAACAAAAAAATTGAACGTCATTACGAATTAAATATTTTGTCGAGAAAGTAAAATTCCACGTCCATGTTCTTTGCAAAAACCGTTGTATATCAACAAGCAAATTTAACCAATCTCACTTACGATTGTTTCCTTACATAATGGAAACACTAGCAGTTAATCATTCTGATAGCATTTTCAATGATAAACTTTATTACTCCCTCCTTGAGATTTTGAATGGAGTTTGCTTTACAATAAGCCGTGCTCCTATCAAACCCCTGCCTTATCTACAGAGCTTTTGTTACTGTATTTGCCCTTCTCGACGACTTCTTGATTCTTTCCCGGAGATGAAGAGTTTAACAGTTTTACGTGGTGTACAGGTATAAACTGTACCTACCCGGATCGATCCGTCATACCCGAATGTTTTCTGCAGACAGGTAGGAGTTTGTTAATTTTATAACTTTAATGAACGTGAACAAAGTTATGTTTCAGGCATCATTAGATAAGCAAGTCCTGGAAGTAACTTATAAAGGCATCAAGTATAATAATATTGAAAAGCTAAATATTTTTAATATTATACTTTTAAAAAAAGGTTCATCTAACATTTCCATTTTTAAATTCCTATGAGCATGCAACACCTACATTTTAAGAATAATTTTGATTATAAACTATGCTTTGTAATCTGTCAAACACACATTGAAGGACAATAAAATGATAAAAATTGGTAGTAAAATTGATTACTTTTACCATGAATTACATAAGCACTCTCCAGAAGTTATAAATATTACGATTAAAGGAGGTCTGAAGTCATTTTTATTTGTAGACCAGTGAATGAACGATAAAGCAAACGTTGCACATACATGAAAAGAAAATGTATGCTATTTAAACTTTTGCTGACACAAGCGGTGTCGAAAAAGAATAAAAATGTTTAGAAACAGTTTTGTCGTCGTAATAAGATTAATCCATACTGCCTTTGATGAAAAATCTCTTTTTACACGAGATTAAAGTCTTACCGTCCTGCCAAACGACATTCATACAAACTTACTGAATACGTGTGGCTAAAATAGCGATTGATAGGCAAGAATACACGGAGCTACGATTGTAATGTGGAATTCCGTCTACCAATTCAGTCTCTGCCAAAATAGGTCCTCGAAAATTAACCCTGTCCATGCATTCAAACTTTGGTGTCGGTATATTGATTAGATTATTTACAGGAGAGTGTGTTTGAAAAGTAAAGCAATCGCTGAAATTTTTCAACCTTATCAAAGTTTGTTCATGTGCAACTTGGAAAGCAAATATAGGAAGAACTGTTTTGGATTCATTGTAGACACTAAGCATACAACTAGCATCCTGCATGTACAGGGAAAAAGTGCTATCGATCGTGTGTGGTTTTAATTTTCTGGGACTCTCGCAAAGAAAAGTTTATTTAATTATTGATCTTAGTTTTGTCATGCATTGGTGATTGCTGCACAAACATGAATTCAAGATGCCGCCAAATTACACGTTGATATTCAGAAGGTAAATTTGAATTCTCCTTAATAATCTTAATAGGTAGATGAAATGGCGGATTAAGACATACCCATTTTTGATCAATATGCGGAAAGTTTGTTCCTTAATGGATCTGTGTTTACATTCAGGAAAACATTACTCTAGATGCATTGTGTACCTTGTCATGTGGGATGAGTAATTCATCTAATAAATGGAGGCTTCATTAGGCATCTGTATGGCGGATTTGTTGACGAAACACATTCATAATAACTTCCATTTAATATCGGATATGGAATTTGTTTTAAGCCTTTCCCGAAACCAAATAATATATTTATCTAGGTTTCTGATTTGAAGGATTTTCTTCCATACTCATAAGGTTGAAGGTAACTTAGAAGGGAAATTCTCCTTAGAAATTTCTCAATGAATCGTAACAGCATCTATATCTTACTTTCAGGACTTTGGGGAAGGATTTGTATTTAGTCCAGTTAACGTCGTTGCAACCAACGGGAACCACGCTTTTGAGCACGTCCGTGTGGCCCCATCAAAGTGTCCAGTGAAACCCAAGATGGAGGTGGACAGCGATCTACAGTGTCCAATCTGCTTGGAACTATTTTCCTATCCCATAATTCTTCCATGCTCCCACGTGCTCTGCAGATCTCCTTGCGCAGAACATTTGTTTGATTTCAACTTTATACGATGTCCCGTTTGTCGAGATAATTGTTACGTGAGTGGCGGGATCTCTAGTTTGCCTAGAGTAATTGCTCTAGAAAATATCATAGAACGCTACAAAGCGGACAGAAGCTCGAAAGAAAACATCAATCAACAAGAAAAAACCCACGATGCCTCACTTCTAGATGTTTCCGTTTCTAGTCAATCTGACACAGGGACCGAACTGTCAGTGCTATGCCAACTTTGTAATATAGCAAAGAAAAAAGCTAAAAAGTCTTGCCTAGATTGTAACGTGTCTTACTGTTCCAATTGCCTTCTCCTGACTCACCAGAAGAAGGATCCTTTCAATACCCACGAGTTGGTATCCCCTCGAGATGATCTTAATCGGTCTGTGAATGGTATGTGCACAACTCACGCAGACCAACTTTCCTTGTATTGCAAAGAATGTTGCGTTCCAACCTGCATGGCCTGCAAAGATTCCAATCTTCACAAAGGTCACTTCATGATCACTATAGAAGACGCATATACAGACATAAAGGTTTGTTGCTACCCTTTTAAAGTATATACAACATTATTAACTTTATTATGACAATGAAAAGAATTGTGTCAGAGGATAACTTTTTTTCATTTTAGGCTTCAATTGATAAAAATCTTCAAAAATTAGGCAGCAGTCAGGATAAAGTGACAACGGCTCTACAGAATCAGAGAGATAATTTAAAAGAAATGCA
Source organism: Saccostrea cuccullata (assembly GCF_032062105.1). Classification (NCBI taxonomy): domain Eukaryota; kingdom Metazoa; phylum Mollusca; class Bivalvia; order Ostreida; family Ostreidae; genus Saccostrea; species Saccostrea cuccullata. The sequence goes on along the minus strand of NW_026922069.1, from coordinate 7,200 downwards.
GGTAGGAGTATTCCAAAAGAGCATAATTTCAAGATTAACAAAATTCTTTGGACTCTTTTAAAATAATAACTAGAGTTTATTTTCAAAACTGCATGTTGTTGTCAAATTATTTCAGCAAAAGATAGACAGAAAGCGGGGCGAAATCAACGCACAGTGTGACATGCTCTTAGCTGAAATTGAAAATAAGAGAAATTTCTTCCTGGCGGATCTAGAGTACGAGGAACGCATTCGTCAAAATGAGCAAGAAGAACTGATAAAAGTAATGGAGCGGATCTTAGGATCTTCACAGGCGTTGTATAGTTACACATCGGAGGTGCTAAACGAGGATGTCAGTGAGTTTCTAGAGGTACGTATATAAATGTAATACATCAGGTGGTCTGAAAAAATTCATTATTTCATGACCCTCGAAAAGACTTGGAAACCAATTTCTTATCCGCAACTCCTCTTATATAACTGAATGAAATTTATGAGAATTGCAACGAATATTTATTACATAATGCTATTGTGCAACCCCTAATTTACTATTTGATCCGACACTTATTTCGGGTCTTTCATAACAAAACATAAATATTGCTATTATCTTCATATGGGAGACGGGGCTATCATTTTGTGAGCCCAGTGCTCATTATACCTCTAGTTTTTAATAACTGTAATCTGGTGTTTAAATTAACTATATTCCGGTGTCAAAATGAATAGTAACTTCATATTGTCTTAGAAAATCTAATATTCTATGCAAATTCTATGATATAATGCAGTTTACCTATTGTTTGTAATGAATTTTGTGTCACTCATTATTTCTCGGTCTTCTTTTAATTATATTACCGTGGTAATTTTTCACACAGCAAAGTACAGGTTGCATATTTCCTTTTCTAAAACTCAATCAAAATATGCACATCGTCCTCGATCCTTCGGGTCACCATTCTGTCCACAAGTGAAATTAAAAAGAAACAAGATCATTTGAGTGTGGTAATAAAATCTGTAATGTCAACATTCTCAGGATTACAAGTGTTTGAGGGACAAACAGAATCAGGTTACACATCTGTTTACCTAGTTATACATGTCAAATATAAATATGTAAAGCATGTAGACAATGAAATTTAACTCACATTAAATTATTTTTTTTATTCCAGGTGGCAAATACATTAAGTGAAAAGTAAGTATTATAAATTCTAGATCTAGTTAAACGTTCATGATCAAACGACATTTCCTTTCTGATAGATTTTAATTATCTATTGAATTCTTCAATATGGTTAAACGCATTTTTTGGGATTATGAAAAAACACATTTGCAGACGAACTTCAAACACAAAATTATTTTTCTTTTAGTTGATCTTTTAAAAATTGCAGACTAGTGAAGGCCACCATTGACTGTGAAACTGCACAGTTTCAACCTTCCGACTGTGACGTCTTGCCGGGAAAACTTGTAGATTTCAGAAAGGAAAGAAATATCATAAGAGACATGAATTACTTACTTGGTATTATTTTTGATAATCCTTATTCTTAATATAACACATATGTTCATGCTAATCTGTAAAAACATTTTGCAAAAACTATTATCAATCTCTTGATATAAACTGAACATTTCTCAGATTTCAACATGACTTGTTCATTTTAGCTCCTGTAACACCAAGTGTTGACGTCACGCGGTGCTCCAGGAGTGAAGACACTGTCGTACTAGTGCTCTCCCCTCCCAGACACTCACATGACGTCATAGACGAATACCAAATTCACTATTGCTCAGAGGAACAAAAGAGTCTTGAAATCGAGGTATACAATCCCTGATCTATTAATATGACAAAATATGATCTGAGGTGATGATAAAGCTCATTGTTTTAATCTTTACCAGATAGTAAAAAATACAACTAATATCATAAACAAAAAGTTGTATCTAATTCAAACATGGTATTCGTTTGGAGTTATATTTTCCAAATAATTTATACTAATATTATACCGTTCATGGAAGCTCAGTTGGTAGAGCGCTCGCTCCGTGATCGGTAGGTCGTGAGTACGTATCTCGACTGCGACTGACCCAGTCGATAAAATGGGTAGCAACTGTTCCTTCGCCATGCGTTTGGCACTTTGAAGTGAAAGTTGCGGGTCCTTCGGATGAGACCTTAAAAACCGAGGCCCCGTGTCGGCGCCAGGCGTTTGGCACGTGGAAGATCGCTAATTGCTCAATGGCCCTGAGTGCCGAGTAAAGGTCAAAACTTGAAGCCCTTCACCGGCATACGGTGACGTCTTCATATGAGTGAAAGATTCTCGAGAGGGACGTTAAACAATATACATGTACAATCAATCAATCAATATACGAATATTATATATAATAAAGTTCGCCTATTGGGCAAGATAATGTAAAACATAATTTCTGAAACACATTCAAGATTTTATAGCAGTGAAGAAATGAATAAAATTCCGCTGACAAACTATAACAATTTTAGAAGGATTCTTCAAATTAAGGCGAAAAAAGTATACTGAATATTAAAATGAAGCTGAAAATTAGCATGTTAAATTTTCAGGATACTTTGATTGTCAAAAATGTCCCAGAGGACAGACTTGCTGCGAAAAATGTTCCAAATTGTTCAGGAGTGGTTGTGGTATTAGTTGAAAATCTTTGCAAAGCAACAACCTACTATTTTTGTGTAAGTGCTAGCAATCAGGCAGGAAGAAGTGCTAACTCGGAGGTTGTTCAGTGTACCACATTACTGCCAGGAGAAAGTGTCATTCCAGGTTTGTTTATAAAATTCTCATTAAAATTAGTTTTTAAATTATTTAACGTTGTGATTAGTTGGGTACTTAGCACGGAATTACTATTCAAAATTGCATGATACTTACTTGATGCTCTTTCTTAATTCAGCTCCTGTGATTGTTGAAAGCCTTTGTCGGCAGTTCGCCACGTCTGTACAGATTTACAGTTCTAGCCCCCAGGACATCGCCGCTGAGCAGCACATCTCTCACTTCCTGTTGTATCGCCCTCGGGGTCAGAGCCGAGCTTGGCGAACACTCTCCTTGTATGGAAGGCAAGACCACAGGGTATTCGGTTTACAGGCCAGCACGGAGTATGAATTTCTGATTTTAGGGTGTAATCAAAGGGGCGAATGTCAAGTGTCTAATAGAGTCATTGTCCAAACAGAACAGTCTTAACGACAGTCAAAGTATCTGTGTATTTTTAATCTTTCAATATAATTGAAAAAGAGTTTCTATGCAAAGAATTCAATTCAAAGGACAATTTCAATATCACGATTTGAAAATATGTTTACATCAGTATTTTTATATATTGCAAATACTGTTATACTGTGATATTATTTATTGGTAAGTTTATTTTATTTGGTATTTCAAGTATAAACAAAATCGTAATAGTTTTTCATTCAAAGATATGATCAAAGATGATAGAGTTTTTGAAAACAAATTGCACTGGAGTACCAGGAATACCAAGTAAAAAATTTGTATCATAAAATGCCTGTGGAATATCATTTTTCAAAAGGATTTAGTGCAAGGACATAACCTACTGTTTTGTTTTATTAGAATTATTCAACTTCATCGTAAATGCTAGTCAGATTTTGATATTGTTTGGCTGTGTTTGAAAATGTGATACATGTATGTAAGCTAGGTACAAGATATTTTTCGAAGAAATCGAAACCATGAGATTTGTTTTATTATTTTTAATTTAGGGAATATATACGTGTGATTAAAGTAAATGAATTTTATTGAAAAAAAATATGCATAAGATTGTTAAATGGATGCAGTGGACCAATTTGTTAATGTTTGTTGATGAAATCTTAGCTACTGTATGGTGCTTTACATGTATTAAATAATTTTGTACACTGCAGTATTTGTGCACGCGCACTGCACGCACTGGTAGAGATACAAACGTGTACTCCGCGTACGTGTTGTTGGTAATACACTTTAGTTAATGAATTGTTACCACAATATCAGTTTTTCACGATGGTTATTTATTGAATAAAGTATTTTTTTTATATGTTTTTGCTTTTTTAATTCACAAGAAAGGTATGCTTTATTTTTATTACAGAATAATGTACTGAGTATTTAACATACATGTACCTTAACTAAAAAACATTAAATTAATATTTTATACTTTTAAAAGTCTCATAAGACAGACACATGCTCATTAATTGCAAAATGCTAAAACAAATACAGCTGTACATGTATTTGTATTAAAATATAATTTTAAACAAGCGTTTTTCTCATCTCGACATCACCAGGAAGAGTCTGTATCGCCGGTTTCCAGTCCTTTGTAGGTTGTAATGAAAGTCTTAATCTCTGTCAATATACAAGGTTGAGATATTTTTATGATCTCACCTTTAATTTGAAATACAATTGCAAAAGTCTAAGAGAAATATTTTCAATATTTTTCATCTAAAAATATTTTGCTTAAAAGCAGCTATGAAATGCATACAGAAAGATTATTTTATTCCATGACAGTGGTAAAACGGTTGCTATTGATTTAGAACTTGACTTACTTGCAGAAGAGGTGTAGAGTTGTCCCCCGTGTTTAAGAGTGTTGTTACCATTCCTACCGGTATTGACACTAACGATAAGATAGCTATCACCCACCCTATTCCCACGGCGTATGATGGGTACTTATAATCACCGTACTCTACTGGCGAATAACGAATTAAGCTGACAATCCAGATAATCTAAACAAAGCAATTCAACAAAGAATTGTAAGAAATGGACAAAATCATTAAGAATCGTACATTATTGCTTGGTATATGTATGTCGTATGGTATTTAAAAGTAGAATTACAGAAACAATATATATTCATATCCGACTGCTTTTAATGTTGAATCGTAAAGACTGTCTCGTTACGAAGAAAAACTAACCAATATCACCAATGGAGTTACAAATAGCCACATAATCTTCCATAAAGGCGTTGGTTTATACCCGATCATCATTTCCAAATCTTTGTAAATTCTTTCCACACCTTAAAAACAAAAAAATCTTTTTATCAATAAAGACATCAAATAAACCTTAGAATGATATAAAAGCAAAATTATCTCTTTAAAAAAACAACATACAAGGTACAACATTTTAAACTTTTATAAATTATTCTTTGATGCAAATCATTCTATTAGCACGACTGACAAAAACAGCATGCGATTTGAAAAAAAAATGTTTCGGTATTTTTCCAGTGCTTCGAAGAAATTGTAATAGCCATGCAGACAAATGAAAAGCTCACAGAAAATGTTCAAAAAGGAAAACTCACTTTCATCCTAGATCTGAATAACAAAGAATAACAGAAAACGAAACGTGCTAAGAGTGTTCTTGCATTTGTCTCATACAAGAAAATATTGCACATTTACTTCAATAACCTAAAAAATATACTAGTATTCGTTAATTTATTGTTTTAATTAATATAAATAGCAACAGAAGTAAAAATAACAGGAAATCCCTTACCATAGAGCCAGGCCAATGACGTCACTTCTAGAAGTGTCAACAACATTACAGACACACTGGCACAGTACCAGTCAATGAGGGTTAGGACATAGATACCACCCTAAAGGAATCAATGTAAACAGTAACAATTTGTTATTAAAAAAAAGGCAAGGTCAGATACATTTTAGGTTAATAGAGTATAGTATAGACTAGAGTATAATATTTGCTTTAATTTAGGTGACCGTAGTTCAACACCAAGGGGCATAACTGCAGAATAAAATAATGAGGATCTTGTAAAAAAAAATTCATTTCTTTCGAATTGATCCTTTGTACATTAATTACTAATTCGGTTTTATATTATAAAAAAGTAACAGATATAGCATAAAATATGACATCCAATGACCATTCCGAAAAGCTAATGTATATCCTTATGGTCATTTATGTATATATACCTGCGTTATACATGGGATCCCAAGCAAGAACCCAATAAAACAGAGTATGCCTGTTAATGAAGTCTTCCATTTGTTTAAAGCTTTAGGGAAATTGTCATGTAAAGCACCTGTCAAAGTTTGAATGTGCACCATCTAAAATGAAACTAGTGCTAATTGTAACGGGGACCGTTACAGATGTTCCCCAAACGCTCCCCAACTCCCTTTTGTGCCTAATTCCTGTAAGACATTTTTAAAATACGATCAGTATCGACGGATTTCATCAAAGAATTATAAAAGCTACAATGATCTCAACTATATGTCATTTAATGCATTGTACGCGCAAGCACGTGCATGCACATGCAAGATGATCATGGCATGTTGTCTAAACCATTAACATATCTATATTTTGTAAGAATCTATAAAAAAATGTTTAAGATATACATGCTACTGTTTCTTAAGTATATTGGTCATTTTGCGTATTTTGCGCGCGCACGTGCATGCATGCATGTTCGTGCATTCAATTTTGATAGTACCATAATGTAGGAATCAATTATACCTAATCATACTCTAAATTTCATCCCGTTTTGTTGAAAACTAAGAAAGCTATAGGCATTCAAAGTTTCAGCCAATCAGATTGCAACACACATGCATGCGCATGCTTTCATGCTAATTCTTATATATCATGCTGTAGATCTTCATAATGTATAAGCATGTTGAAAATTTCAAAGGATTCTGTCGAAAAACTAGAAAGATGTTAAGACTTTAGTTTCAACCAATCAGAGAGAAGCGCATGTGCATGCGCGTGAAATCTTGCTATTTTGACCATGTCCTCTTGTCTATGCTTCTAATATATCCTTATATTATGAGTTTCAAAGCATTTCATAAAAAAATTATAAAGTTACATCTATATCAATTATATTGGACATTTCTCGTGTTGCACGTGCACGCTCTAGGAAGCACACGTGCATGCACATGCTTTCATGATAATTCTTATATATCAGGCTGTAGATCTCCCTAATGTATGACTAAGTTCAAAATTTCAGAGTATTCTGTCGAAAAACAAGAAAGATATGGAGACTTAAGTTTCATCCAATCAGAGCGAAGCGCACGTGCATGCGCGTGAGATCTTGCGTTTTTGACCATGTCATCTTGTCTGTACTTATATATCCTTATATTATGGGTTTCAAAACATTTCATCAAAAAATAGAAAAGTTACGGCTGTATCCATTATATTAGTCATTTCACGTGTTGCACGTGCGCGCTCTTGCAAGCACGTGCGTGCAAAATGACCTTCATTCCGCAAATCTACATAACATGCCTAGTGACCCTAAAAAGGTTTCACCTTGATCAAATGTGGTTTACGAGATCATTCGCGG
>NW_026922068.1:0-19415 GCF_032062105.1 Saccostrea cuccullata | reverse complement strand
TCGTGTCTATTATTAGTAACATTAAGTTTCTTGAACATTCCAGAGTGGTCAACATGTTCGGTAATTTTCTAGAACATTCTTGAACTTTGTATATCCAGAACTTTCCAGTAATATCATGTACTTACAACTTCTAGAATATTCTAGATTTATATTACTGTATAAATACCCTGACAATTTGATGCATAGATACAATTGTCGTACAAGCATCACTGAGGTATTACTGGGATATAATTTCACTGGGACATTGTGTGCAGCAACGGACACTCTGATGTATGTATTTTTAGATTTTTGCTAAGTTTGTACTTAATGATTTGTATATTACTGTAAATAAATTATTGTTAAGTTTTAACTGTGTGATTGATCTTTGCTGGCATTTAGGGTTATTCTGACCCATAACAGAATTCAAAGGTCATAGTTTTGTTAAATATTATTGTGGTAGGAAAATGATTACTTTTAATTTACTGTGATTTTGTGATGCTGAATGAAATATGCCAGGGGTCTAACGGCAACATGTTGACTCAGGACCCCTGACTTGCGAGATGGAGCTGACAGGCTATATAGAGATATCGATAATATCCATTGTATGTGACTCACTAGGATGATATTCATATGCCAGGATACTTTTGAAGAAATATCAAAACATCACCTAAAAAATTCCAACTTATGTTTTCTTTGTTTACTTAAAACTTTGGGTTTAATATACAAAATAAATACATGTATATGCTAAATATAAATTTGAAACCCTTAATAATTAAGGCTTCATGTGCAGAATAATTTTATTTTACAACAAAGTTTTAACATACAATTTTGAATAAGTTATTCTTATTTGTGAAGATATGTTATGTTAATATCAATACAAAAAAAGATTTAATTAATATCAGTATAATATATCTTGATACATATTTTATCTTTGCTCAAATATTTTGATACATTTAAGAAGTGAAGCTTTTTTAGGTCACCTGAGCAAATTAACATGACCTATTTCTATATGTTTTCATTTGTCATCGTCTGTCGCACGTCGTTTGTTGTCAGTCGGTCGTAAACTTTTGAACATTTTCAGCTTCTTCTCTGGAACAATTGCATATAGCATCTATAGGTGAAAGGGAACAAAAATTGTGAAATTCATGGCCCCTGCCCCCTTGGGGCCTGAGGGTTGTGGCCAAAACCACTAAAATTAATGCAATCTGTAAAAATCTTCTTCTTTACTCCTGGACATCAAGCAGTCAAACTGTTGGCATTATTCTGATCAGTATTGAGTCCTCTACCAAAATTGTGAAATTCAGTGCCCCAGGGTCATGGGTTCTAGTGCTAGGGCGGGGCTATATAGATTATATATTGAAAATGCATTATTTCTTTGAAAATCCTCTGCTCATGGATATTAAACAAACTAACTGAGTACAAAGTTATGATAACCAAGAGTGTCTCCTCCAAAATTGTGAATTTTATGGCCCCGGGGTCAGGGGTTGTGGTGTTAGGATGAGGCTCTATTGATTATAAAGTGAAAATGCATAAATTCTTTGAAAATCTTCTTCTCTGCTCCTGGGTATTAAATAAAGTAACCAAGTACAAAGTTATGATGAACAAGAATTTCTCTTTAAAAATTGTGAATATCCTGGCCCCTGGGTTGGGGGTTCTTGTGTTAGGGTGGGGCTCTATTGATTATATAGTGAAAATGCATTAATTCTTCAAAAATCTTCTTCTCTGCTCCTGGGTATTAAATAAACTTACCAAGTACATGATTATTTTGAACCAAGAGTGTCTCTTTAAAAATTGTGAATTTTATGGAACCTGTGGTTTTGGTGTTAGGGCCAGACTGTATTGATTATGTATTGAAAATACATAAATTCTTTAAAAATCTTCTCTGCTCCTGGGTATTAAACTAATGAACTATGTACATAGTTATGATGAGGAAGGATGCTTCTTCCCAATTTGTGAATTTCAGGGCCCCTGGATCAGGGGTTCTGGTGTTAAGGCAGGGCTCTTATGATTCAACAGTGAAAATGCATGAACAGGTGAAAATCTTTTCCTTTGCTCCTTGGTGTTTATGCCAATGATCTTAGTATATATTTATGATGAAGGAACATGCCTCTTCCAAAATAATTAATTTCAGTGCCCTTGGGTCAGGGGTACCAGGGGGAAGGGGTACTTAGTCTGAAAATTATTTAATGCTTTGAAATCTGCTCTTTGGTCATAACCAACCTTTTATGATGGAATAAAATTTATGATAAAATTTCCAAATTTTTGAAATATGTGGCCCCAGGGTCAGTGGTTCCTGTGGGAACTGGTGGTTATTACATGATACTCAGGTGACCTATAAGGCCTGTGGGCTTCTTGTTTAACCTATGTTATATGTTATAATATAAATTGGTGTAGTTTACTTTTATTAATTGCAAAACGGTTTATAAAAAAGTGTAAACTGAAAAAAAAATTATGTTGTATTGTGGATTGACAGGAAAAGAATTTGTGATATATATTTTAGATATAGATTGATAGAGAACATATTTGTGATAAACATTTTATATACATATTGACACAGAACACATTTGTGATATACATTTTATATATAGATTGATAAAGATGACTTTTGTGATATACATTTTATACATAGATTGATAGAGAAACATTTGTGATATACATTTTATATAGAGATTAATAGAGGAATCATTTGTGATATACATTTTATTTATAGATTGATAGAGATGACTTTTGTGATATACATTTTATATATAGATTGATAGAGATGACTTTTGTGATATACATTTTATATATAGATTGATAGAGAACACATTTGTGATATTTCATTTTTATACAAAGATTGACAGAGAAACATTTGTGATATACATTTTATACAGAGATTGATAGAGGAAAAAATTAGTGATATACATTTTATACAGAGATTGATATAGAAATATTTGTGATATACATTTTATACATACATTGATAGAGTAAACATTTGTGATACACATTTTATACAAATATTGATAGAGAACAAAATTTGTGATAAACATTTTATATATAGATTGATAGAGGGAACATTTGTCATATACATAGTCATTTTATATATAGATTGATATAAATATTTGTGATACTGTAAAATCACATATTTTCGTGGGGTCAAATTTTCGTTGTTTGAGGAAAAACTCTTGGTTCGTTAGGATTTGAATTCGTGGATTAAAAAAGGTTGACTACATAACATGCAAAATTTTACATTTCGTGGTGGACATGAATTCGTGGGTCTTTTCATACCTCGAAAACAAAACTATATCCCCCCATGAAAATTAGTGATTTCACAGTATACATTTTATACATAGATTGATGGAGGAAGCATTTGTTGTTAAGGATCCTTTCAGTGCAGATGGAGGAATGATTACATTGGGGTCTAGCTGTTGTATTTGTGGAGCCAGAGTATGTCTGTCACAGGTACTTGTAGATATAATTAATAATAATATCTTACATGTCAAATTAAAAATATCAAACCTGTAAGTTTAAAAAGAGCGATATCACTAAATGGCCACATTTCACCGAAAAAAAGATCAATTTAGCAGTTGGAAATAAATCAAACTACAATGTACAGAAAATTCCCTGAGTGCATGTTACTTGTTTTGTTTTTCAGGGTTGCAGTTTATTTTACACTAAACGCTTTTGCCTAACTTGTGTGAAAAGAAACATGAAAGAATTCCCAATGGAGATAACAGAGGTGGGATTTAACTTTTTGTGTAATCGTCTTTCAGTTGATTTTTTTTTCTTTTTCTTTTCTAGAATTGTAAAAAATCTCTTCAACATGTATTTTCAATAAGGGTTATCTATCTTTCCACAGTGTATGTAAAAGGCAATATCAAGCTGAAGAGAATTTGAAATGAATATAATGTAATGCAATTTTAATGTAAGAAGGATAAGAAACATTGCCGATTTTTGTCCAAGAATTTTTTCTCCCGACTTAGATAATAGATGATATACGCAATTTTCATCCACTATACATGTTTATATTTGCATTAAAACAATTTTGAAGACCCATTTTTATTCGAAGGGGTAACAGTTATTTCATGTCATGTCAAAAGATAACCAGCTCTTTGTTTCTAATAAATTTCTGTAGTAATATTGACTGTCAAAAAATTTGCATTTTTTAAGGAAAAGATATTAAAATTACCTGTTACAAAAGCCTTTTAATTTTATTTTAACTCCTGCCTGAAAATGACCCATTACTAGTAAAATATAATCTTTCTCAGCCAATATACTGATCATCAGTGTTATCTTTAATTAAAAATAAGCATTATTTGTGGCAACGGACGTTGAAAAAATTACACACTTTGGAAAAAATTTCAAAGTGCGTTAAAACTGGGACTAAATCAAGGCACTTTGAAAAACAATTTCAAAATGTGTTGATTTTGGGACTAAACCAACGCTCTTAGAAAAAGAAATTCAAAGTGCGTTAAGAGTGCACATCAATTATTAAATCATTGAGACACTGAATGCACTTCGAAAAAAAAAATTGTACAAAATTCAAAAATTGGACTGAGATTTTAGTAATACATGTAGACTGTATTATTTTATTTTTTTTTTTATAAATATTTCTTTCGAAAAGCTGGTGAATTGGTTTACCCCCATCGAGAACAAGATGAAGACAGGTGGAAGACCCCAACTCTTTATCTTTCTTACCCAAATATATGTATTTACAAAACTGGTATGACATTAGGTAACTATAAAAGATTAAATATTGAGATAATATTTCCTGGAAAAAATGCACCCTTGATATTACGAAAAATAGACCAAGGGACCGTATCACTGATTTAAGCAACAATTGCCAACTAACAATATGTTGGCCAAAGTACCTTTATAAAATCAAGTACAATACAAAACAAAATTGTATAAGGTGCATAAATAATTATTTTTTCATACTTCTTAATACAAATCAATAATGATAAGAAAGACCAATCGTAATTTTCAGAAATATTTTTCATGTCAATAAAATAACTATAAAAGATCATCATTTTATCAAGGAAAATTATTTTTTTATGAGCGTACAAACTGTGACCCCATTTTGTCGCATTTCTCGTACATGTAGCTTAAAATTGATATTAAAAAACCCCGTAAAATTCTAAATGCAGTAAAAAGTGTAATGAAGTCCTTAGTGCATTGAATTTTGGTTCTTTAAAAATTGAAAATCCATTTATGTTCAATGCCATCACCATCAGACCTACATAATTCGTCGGAGACGGGGATGGGGTGGCGTGGTGCTAGGGTGTTTAGCCCCCAAACTTTCTTTTGTAAAGACGAACATCATATATTTGCTGGAATATTGACCAATTCATCACATTTTTTTTCAAAATGCGTTAATATGGTCAATATTAATGCACTTTGAAAAGAAATATTTTTTTTAAAAGTGCGTTACCTATGTCCCAAATTTAACACACTTTGAAAATTGTTTCGAAGTGCGTTGTAACAAGGGCTTGTGTATTTAGACGTTAACTCGGCATTTTGGGCCACTGAACAATGAAGACTTGTGTGCCACTGTTTTTAAAGTCTCGCCCGAAAGATGTGACACTTTTCACTTCAAAGTGCTAATGAACCGTTGCTAGCTATTTTTTTCTTCTAGCGATGAAGACACGATTGAGCTTCAAACCCACCATCCCCCGATCACGCAGCGAACTAAACCGAAGCATATTTGATAATCAAAGTCAATCGATGTTTAGATTTATAGCATTTTTTTGTCTTTCAAATTCTAATTCCTAAAATGTAAGCAGTAGTTATATAGGAATGCCATTTCTATAATTAGAGTGATAAATGAGATTTTCTTGGTATAAATCGCAGTATTAACTATCCCGGTGGCATTCAGGAACTTTTTTGACAATTAAATACAAATTTGGAAATATACAAGGTCAGAAAAAATGCTTTATTACATTAATGAATATCACATGTTTTGTGGTTTATAGTTAAGAATGATAATGATTTTATATATTAAAATTAAATATTTTCAAGATGCTCATGAAAGAAACTTTTAATCTCCATGCTTAATATTTATGTTCAATAGTTGTGAAGTCATTAAAAAAGAAAAGGGTTAAGATAACGTACAACAATCAATTCCATAAAAAAAATATTTGGAGATATTTGAGTCAGGACAATAATATTTTACTCATTAACAAATTAATAATAATAATAATAAAACTGAATTATAAAACTAATAATAAAAAAAACGTTCGAGTTATCTCGCTTTGCTCAATAACATTTTTGAAGTAATAAATTAAACAACTGATGATTTTTAAGAAACTTGGTCTGACGTATGAATCATTGACAGATGTCAGCAAATTGTCAGAGTCCTGTCACATGGTCTTCTGTGATAAATGACTCTCAAGCATGATGCAGAGCCCGGCTTATCGCGGACCGTAATGAAAGCGCAAGCGTTTTTAAGTAGTTAAATATAACTAACCTTGGTCGCAAATAAAAAATAGTTTTTCATTGACTTGCTTTGTGAATCTTGCAAGGAAAAGACATTTAAACATATCACTGATTTTTTGACGTGACACATTACACGTTAAACCGTTTGCGAATGAATGTTGAAATACATCCTTTGTTTATTCTGTTAAAAAGCAAATTAAGTAAACTATTTAAATTATTATTAAAAATGGAATAGTTAAATATGTTAGCTTTGATTATTGTAAGTTAAATATTGTACTTCTAACCCTTATGATAAATCTGGAATGCCTCTAAGTAAGTACAATAAATTTGCTATGAGGAAACAGTGAGATAGAAGTCAAATCAAAGATCAACAACCAATTGCATTTAAGATATAAGTAAGACTGTAATGTCATCAAGCATTGATACAATTAGTACATATCAGCAGAATGCATTAAAATTAACGCTTGATTGCATTTATAGTTTTCATACCCTCTATGAATGAAAACTTGCACATTTCATTTTGATCTCATCAGTACTAATATACACATTTGCATTTATATTTACAGAAAAAATGAAACACCTTTTAAAGAAGGGCTTTTATAAATTAAATTTTAGAACTTTAAAGTAAATCAAAACACAAGCATGCTCTCTGGTTTAAGTCATTTTTCACGAAGGATCTTTTGTTTAGCTTGCTGCATCATTCCAACCTTCTGTAAAGCAAAACGGAAAATAAAGTTTAATTGCCATAATTATGTTGATTAATGTTAGAACATAAGGGCGTATAAAACAAGAAAATGCTTTATATAATTAAAACAAAATTCCAATCACCGTGACTTGCAAACGATATAAAAGTACAGAAATCTTTTAAAATCATGATAAAGGAGGAATCACAGAATTTCAATTTTTGATACCTTTGGGAATCCTGGGAGTTTTCATTAAGGTTCCAATGCTTCTATTGTTTGCACATTTATTTAACATTTTCCCAATTTGGAATCAATTAAATCACGCACCCACCTCAACAAACCACGAAAACCAAAATTTATTCAGATCTGTATCACAAATCTACTTTTGATAGCTGATCAATGAACATCTGTATGTAATATTTGCAAAGAAAAATGGTAACTTCACCAAGATCTACTTTCAATTATGTTTTGCAGATTGATGGATTATATTTTAATGTTTTTCAGACTGAAATTTTTGACGAATTGTTCTTTAAAAGCCTTAATGTGGGCGATATTGGTTGTTAGAATCAAGTTTGACGGGCTTATAGAAGTTTTTTTTTCTTTTTCATTTACATACTTGAAGGAAACACGTTCTACAGGTGTAGAAGGTGTTTTATTCATAGATGGTTGGAAAACATAAAGGATGACACGGAAAACTATCTACCCCCTCAAAAAATAACACAATTTGACCTAAAAATGATTTTTTTTCCAATGATCTATCTTGCTTGTGAAATCCCTTTTGTGCATTTTGGTAATTTTGAAGTTCTAAAACATAAACATTAAAGAAAAGAAAAGAATAAAAAGATAGAAAGAAACGTGTAAGAAGTGCAGTTTGAATTATGTATTCATATGTTCTCTAACAATGAGAGATCTACGTTTGGCTTTTTATATCATGGTATTTTTTCTGTCATTTTCATAAATATGGTTGCTGGAATCTGCTAGAATCGATGTTCTTATTATCTATCATTAAATGTTGCATTTGGATTATTCTTCACTTTCCTTTCTAGATATCATCTATTTTGCTGACAGGTTGGGTGTTCACAGTCCATCTTCAGTTTTCTACATGTAATAGTTCATATTCATATTTAAGGATAATACGACACAGTTATGCAATGAGTGATTTTTTTCTCATTCTAAAGAATGATATTTCCGTTACCAATGTTCATAGGGGTAACTCTCGTTAGGCCATGTGGATATTACTAGTAGAATGTGTTGTGAATTAATATTTATCTGTTTTATTTATTTGTTTGGTCAATAAATGTTGGATTTTCTTTTCAGTGTAAAAAAAAAAGTAAATGAATTTTGCATAATACTTTTGTATTTAAACAACAGTGATTTGTTTGTAGACGTTTTGTATGCAAAATATTTATATCTTTTTTTTTCTTCTTCATTTTTTAAAAATCGACTAAAACGAGGAAATAGTCATTGCAAAGACATAACGAACTTTTTGTTAAATTGTTATGATTTGTTGGTTAAAAAAATCAATTTATATTTTTTACAAAATAAAATAAAAGTGAATTCACTTTTATGATTTTATATATTTTTAAAATATTCTTTATTTTTGTTAAATAATGTGGGCATATGAATTACAAGATTTAAAACTGAAAAATAAAAGAAAAAAAATGAAAGGTTGTATTTTCCATATTATTTACTGTTACTCAAGAGAGAAACCTAAAGTCCTGGGAATTTTATTTAAGGCTTTTAGCCCGTTAGCTTGATTATTATAGTAATCTTTTATACTTTACATCTATATATCTTTTATTGATTTGATATCTCTTTTATTTGATTTAATTATTACGAATGATAATACAAAATGTATAAATAACTGGATTTTAGTGTCTTAACATTGCCATTTGATAATGTGTTTTTAGATTCTGCAATATCCGTGTGTCGATGTCCTTTTTTCTTGTTTGTTTTCTCATATATAAAAGTCAACTTTCAATTCTCAGCTAATAAAACTTTCATTAAGATGTATTTATTGTTTTGGTAACGTGGAATGAAGGGTTGTGAAATGAACTATCAAAATAAAATGAAATTTTTACATAACGTTCCGTATAATGGAAGAGGTGTCTGTGTGACAGGCTTTTATAGCATTTGTTCTTTGTTAACGACTTGCGATCATAACAAATAAATATTAAATCTTTATATATTTTGAATATGCAATATCAAAGAGAAGTTGATCGTTTATTACACATCGACCTATTTTATGCAAATGTAATTTTTAAAAAATGCATTAAAAAAAAACAACAACAAATAAACATGAAAAAACTGGTTTTCCATTGTCAAGTTTGCATTTTTACCTCAATGAGATATTTAAAAACAAATCGAAGATACATTGTATTTTACTGATTGGATCGCAGAAAATGCTAATGTAGAGAGTAAAAGAATAATTGATTAAACATTTTATAACTTGTCAAAATTAAAAAAAATAACAAAATTGACTGATTTGCGGTGTTGAAAGTTGCTTGGTTTCTCACAATCAGAATTCACATGGCAAACACCTTTCAAAAAAGCCATCAAGGCTTTTTGTCCTGCGACGTGGTTGCTTTTTCATTTTTCTTGCCAAATTAGAGGTTGATCTTACTTTGATCTGAGATTAAAAGCCCAAAGTTTAATTTGGATTCCAAAAAATACATACACGGCCTGATTATCCCCCCTTTTCATCTACAGTCGCTTATTACTGTATTGTCAATAATCCCTACTCGTCTAACGGGTTTGGCGATTCCTTGGCGCGGCTTTTATGAAAGGATATTGACTTTGGTTTTCTGACGATTTGTATCGCTGATGGAATTCTGATTTTGTCAATCAAAATTAAAATGTAAGACTGAAATCATTTTCGATTTCTTCTTTTCATTTGACCTTGATTGACAGTTGACTGGCGACGATCTTTTTAAATATTTTTATTTAGTGAGATAATAGCCTTTGAAATGAGAAATCATTAGTAATTAGGGGGTTTGAACGATTTCTGTTCGTCATCTTCTCAAGTTTCTTGTGGAAATAGAATCGCCACAATGATATAGGTGTCATTATCAAAATTTCTCAAATTCCTTTGATTTTCATTTGTAACAAATTGCAGCGGGAGTTTTCCAATTGTAAATAATTCTCAGTATGTACAAAGCTCATCAGTGGCTTATGTAATTATTAACTAACATTACTCAACGTTTAACTTTTTAGAAAATCTTTTCTTTATCAAATTGGAGAGAAATCTGAGATTTTAACTATATATTTGCAGAGATTAAGACTTGCGGTGGTATGTTTACTTTTGATTTTTCTCTATCAGTTTAATCATTTAGACCTTTTTTGGAACACGGCGAGAGACATAATGATTCGGTTTGATAAGTAGACTAAGGACCTATACTAACGGATAAATGTTCAAAAGCCACTCTTCAGCATATTTATTGCAGGATTTCCCCTCAATTTTTTCTTAAAAGAATATTTTTAATTTCTTTGTTTTTTTTAAATAGGAACTTGCAAAGAAGAGAAAGGAGTGATTTGTAAAGCAGATATTGAATAGTGTCCTGTTGGTATAATATTTCTACATCTACATCGCACCCAATTGTAGCTGAGACACGTACCGTAAACGGAATAGAATCAATGGAATGCGGTTTTCATGCAATAACATTGACATTCACCGTAAAACAAATTAAAAAGTACAGATTGCAAACTTTGACCGTGTCTGGAATTTTATCTCTGATGTTTTTGTCATGTAAGACCTTGATTGGATATTATCCGCAGATGATTCAATTATGGAGTTTTACTGGCTTTAACATCTGATGCATATTCTGATATCTTGCAAGATCAAGCTGATATCATAAAAAAAGACAATGATAAAATTCTTTTATCAGACCTGTTGATGTTGGAACATAATTGTGTGTCTATAGGGCTTTACAGGAAGAAAGAAGAAAAAGCTTTATCAAACTTTATTCCGCATTTATTATATTTTTTTCTCAGTGAAGTTCACATTTAGTATGTTACATGCACCCAAAAATAAGCATGTAGGGCTCTGCAAACATTAAAAGTTCTGTTTCAGAAACAGAATTTCGACCATGTTCTTTTGTTGATCTTAAACACATTTATACTTATTTTTATATGTAAAACGTTTTGAATTAACAATGAATACTTCTTTCAAATTATGAACTAATATTCTATATGAGCAGATAATTGAACCTGTATTTAAACTGGGTAAATATTTTCATAAATTAGATGTCTTCGAATATATTATCTATTAAAAGTTGTCACTTGAACATTGAGAAATTATTTCGAAGAAGGGAGGGCATATTGCTTTGCTGCTTTCTGTCGGTCTGTCGGTCCACTTAGTTTCCGTTTACTTTCTTCGCAACCGTTGCACATACTGAAATGAAATTTGGTATACAGGTATATCACAGAATATCTAGGTCAAGTTCTGTTTTGGGTACGATCGCACCATATTTGACAGAGTTATGCCCCCTGGACTTAGAAAAAATTCAATTATTCGCAGTTTCCGTTCATTTTCTTTGCAACCGTTGCACATACTGAAATGAAATTTAGCGTACAGATTTATCAGAGGAATATCTAGGTCAAGATCTGTTTTGGGTACGATCGCACCATTTCTGACAGAGTTATGTCCCTTGGACTTAGAAAAATTCCAATTATTTGCAGTTTCCGTTCATTTTCTTTGCAGAGGTTGCACATAATGAGATGAAATTTGGTATACAGATTTATCAGATAAATATCTTGATCAAGTTCTGTTTTGGGCACAATCGCGCCATTTTTGACAGAGTTATGCCCTTTTGGACCTAGAAAATTCCAATTTAGGGGGAGGGGGCATAAGTGTTTTACAAACATCTCTTGTTTACTTAAGGAGTATTGAATGAAAATACTTGTACAGTGTATTTTGTCATTTTATACCCTTAAAAATACTGAAAGTCCTTGTACAATGAACTAAGAGTTGTGTTATTGGCGAGGAAATCGAAATAAATAAGACGATTGATCAGATCCAGAAGTCATATTACAAAAGGAGATAACTGATGTATTCCAAAACTTAAGAGATCCAAACAACTTGACATGAACTAGCGAAAAATGAAAGAGATTGAATGCCTACTTGTAGTATTAGTCGAATAATTATTATTTATGCCGAGTAAAAATAGCAGAAGAACGTTATAATACGAGCACTCGAGATGGATTCATAGGAAGGTCGGCTTTGATCATAGGTCGACTCGTTGGGCTATCTTTCTATATCCCTACTCTCGGGGGATTTGTTATTGACACTACAAAGTTTATCGACATATCAATTGATAAATCTTATGGAGAAGAGGTATCTTTTACTAATTAATAACAAAAATATCTATACATTAATTGTTGTTAACTTATCGAGGCACGCCCGGAAGAGGTTAGAAATTGAAAATAGGAAATGTTTTAATGGTGAAATTGTTGCCGATATATGTTTATTATATTCGTAATGGAATTGCTACAAAAGTATAATTAACGAATCAGGACATTATTGTTCATGTTAAGCAGAACGTGAAATGCCAAATTATAGCTGCAGAATTATGCAAACAAATTGCAGAACATTCGGCCTTTATAATTATTGATGTTATAGTATTCCATTCAAAATGCTGTATAAAGGTAATTTATAACCCTTTCAATGTTTCTGAATGTATTCTAAATCTTTGAGAAAGAGTAGAAATGGAAAGGTAAAAAGTGTCTTCATTTGATATTAAAGCGGATAGTTTTATGCTCTCCCCTGAAGAAGGAAGGTCATATTGCTTAGTGCTGTCGGTCTGTCTGTCTGTCGGTCCTTCAACAGTTTCCGTTCTTCGCAAGGGTTGCACATACTGAAGAAGAAATTTGGTATATATATTTATCATAAGAATACTAAGGTAATGTTTTGTTTTGGGATCGAGCAATTTTCGACACAGTTATTCCCCTTGGACTTAAAAAGATCCAATTATTTGCAGTTTCCATTCATTTTTTTTCCTGTATGTATGTTTAGGGGCGGGGAATAAGTGTTTTCATAAACATTTCTTGTTTTCTTAGTAATGCTTTGTAAGAAACCGTATATCATTAATCCACAGATCACTCTAAGAATCAAATAAATGAAAGTTATGAAATTCAGTAAGGTAGAGAAGGGAAGGGCGTCTTCCATATATCTTAAGCCAGTGAATTCAAAGGATTTATAACCATGCAAAGAAGAGATTTAATGTAACGTCTTCAATATCAGAACCTCGAAAAGAATCCGTAACAGTAAGGGGCTTATAGAATACATTTCCTAGTTACATATGGTAATGATTAAATGTAAGGAAAGATGGGCCTGCTTAATATATTGGTTGATTATTCCATAGATGATAGTAAATTAAATGTTATGAAAACTGAAACGCAGATAGTTGATAAAAAAATAAGAGCGGTCGTTTAAAGTGTATCCGCAGCACGTCCTGAAGATTTAAGGATTAATTACCGGAGTTAGAATACCTGGAAATGGTTCACCGTTACCAAGTGATCTCTAAGGGTTGAGGCAAAGGTATCAGAAAGTAAGGGGTAAAAAAACGCCCATGGTACACTATTGATTTGATTTGAAAATTTTCTATCCAATCAGATACGTATATTTTTGAGTGTGATCTATAACTCACAAGGAAACCTCCCATAAAACATCTCCTAGTGCTGCTGTACTCTTCAGTTTTGTTTTCCTGTTTGTAAATCAGTTCAAAATGGTTTGATTGAAAATCAATATATAGGGCTTCTACAACAGCCAATGAGACAATCTAAAGAGAATAGGAATTGGGATCAAAATTATTTTCTTTGTACGAAATCGGAAAAAAGATATTATATTACGTCCTTTGTAAAATAGACTGCACAATTATTAAAAAAAAATATAGATATACAATGTACATTAATTTAAATTGGTCGTCTGGGCTTCACAAAGGAGTAAGTAATAGGAGCAACCAGTGAGGAATTTGCACTTAAATGTTTTTTTTTGTGTTTTAAAATACAGCATTTTCTTAGAAGTTCAAGGCGAATATAAATATAAGGAAATAAACTAGTTTAGGCCTAAATATATACTGTCTGTAAATTGTCAAGGAACCAAAATCATTCAATGAATTTGCGTATCGTAAATTTTACTATATAATTTTGCAGACATTAAAACTTATTGTATATAAATAAGCTATTTTTCTATATTTAATAACAATGCCATGTGTTTCCATACTACTTTTGTAATCTTAAATATAAATCAATTTAGTGAAAGAGGAGACATTAAATGTACCATTACCAAAACGAATTCTAACCTTAGGGAGAGTTCAGTGTGAAAAAATAATTTTTCTTGTAAAAGATGGCCCTGCTTAAAGTATATAATAACAATATACCAAAAGTGCAGAAAAGGTGCGACCATAAAAGTGCATTTTGAAAGTGTTCTTCGGATCCTCGACTACGTTGATGAATGACCCATTGGTTTATATATGGAATAGAAATTTAAGTTTCTGTCTGTCCAAATACTTTCTATCTAGGGATGATATACGGCATGGTGTAAAGAAAAGGTCCGTCTTTTTTGTTGTCGACATATGGCCTTCAAAATCGTGTTCGTTTCCTTGTATATGTCATTTAATGGGACCATCCTGCATTTGAATGTACGTGTTTCTGACCTAAATTATTTTTTTGGCTAGAAAAAAAGCACATTTATCAAAATTTGGCACTTTGCAGCGTTGGCGAGGTTTAGTTATTTTAATTTTGGCATACAGTTTTATAGAACAATAGGACGGAGAGGCAAAACGCATCTTTTTTTTATGAATTTTATAAATGGATATTTCATTGCAAGGAAAAACCTTGGCGACTCTTTGTAATAAATAAAATGCAATTAGTAAGCAATATGCAAATAAGGATATAAATTATATGTTGTTATGTCTGTAATTGCTACTTTATGAAATGCTAATAAGACACATGTTAGATACGAAACAGTTTAATGCTGTTAAAACCTGGCGCTCTTTATTTCCAATAAATTGCTATAATTCCATTCCATATATGGATTTCTCTAGGGCATTCCAGTAATTCTGGTTTACCAGCAAAATACTCCAAAAAAATTCCCAAGTTTAAAAATATAACGTTCTGTCTCGTGCAACTGACATTGCTACATCAGTTTTGAGAAATGTTTCCTGTGCTTTAACTGTTAGACTTCTATGAAATATGATGGGCAATTAATGACTAAGATTTTCCATGCATAATTTGGCATTGAAAGTGTAGCTCTCCTCCTTAAAAGTACGTACCAGTCGCCGTCTTTTATACTGGTACATAACGAACACGTTGTCTGTATGCTATCCAACTTGGCCAAGTTGTATGTGTATGGGTAACTGGACATTTTATATAAGTAATTTGACGAGATTTATTCGACGAAAATGCTTTAAAAATTAGAATTAATCGTCTAATGTAATCTATCATAAATAGGGCAGCTCAGGGTACATTCCCGAATACTTGAACCTTGCAGACATTGCAAAGAAAAACGTTGGCCACGAACTCAGTGAAAAAGAAAAACGAACTATTTCTACTATCAGTAACATGTTGGCAGTGGTTCTAAAGTTCAAAATCATTTCACCTTCCATGCTGTTGTGAATAAAATAAATGCACATTTCTGAAAGAAGTAACTATATTGCTGCTAAACTGAGACCAAGGAAATATTTTATTTGTAGTACTGAGGTCCTCTAAGCTGGAATGTTAGCATGGTATTTGACAGGCTATGCGTTAAGTTTTCAGAGAACAATTACGGAATTTAAGAAACATTTTCGCTTGATTGCCTTCCATATTTTTATTCTGGGTTATTTTGAGCTAGGATCGACCTTCTTCATCCGACCATGCATATTTCACGTAGATTAAAATTAAGACTGTTTCTCATCAACTTTGCATTGTGAATGAAACTTTCTATAAAGTCTTTTGCATTATTGGACTAGGCATAGTGTTGTAAAAATATAATTTGTTTGTGAAAAATTCTTAGTAAACAAATATGGAAGTAATTTAAAAACCTTCTTTTGTTGAAAAGTGTAGAAAACGATCAGAATCGACATCATTTATATAGTTCCTTAGAACGCTTAGAAACGGCTTTCATATCATTTCCAATATGAATAATAATGATTGTATAAGATGCCTTCGACAAAATGAACATTAAACGTTGAATAAAGATATTCAAAACGGGCATGTCAAATACTAAAAGCACTCTAGCAGAATGGCTAAATTCCTAAAATTTACGATGCTTACTTCTGTATTGTATCTGATCCCACCTCTGATGTTTTAGAAGTCAATCTTTGCTCTGCTCTTGATGAGTATGGTTTAAATGGACTTCTGAACATGATCACGTTTCGTTATTTTCATATTTCATTTTTTTTTTTTAAATGACAAAAATACTCTTCCCATAATAAAGTTGCATTGATTGTGATTTTTGCTCAAATGGTTGGCAACTAAGTACTACAGAGTAAATTACGAAAGAGGAATGTAAAAACACAATAAATGTCACACTCGTCATATATTTTGATTGTGGTTCATTTTGAAGAATTACACTTTTTTCTGAGAATTGTGCATCCAATATCTGTTCACAAAAGCATATTATGATAAAAAAAGTGATTAGCTGTTTATGCATAAACACTAAAAAGAACATGCATATGAATATTAAGTACATCATTATCTATTTAGTTTTGCGATATTATCTAGTGAAGTTTATATGGTTGATATTGATTGAGTAACCAACTAGTTTGATAAAACATTGATGTATCCTTTTCTGTGTTTTGTGACCTACTTATAACAACATTATACGACGTTTTTCTACGACCTATGGCCAGTCGGGCAACGTTGTGGTAAAAGTTCGATGACATTTTGGATAACATCAACCATGAAGGAGAGCGACCCTGACCGAAAGCTTCAGGGTGATCTGCTCAGCCCTGCTAATATACAACACTATTCCCGCGTACTCAGATATACCAAGTAGCTTCCTGATTTTCATCAAGGAGGGTACATTCAGTTAAATCTGATAGGAAGGCGGAGAACCGCTTAGATAAAACGCCTTGGGTCCAGGAATTATTTTCCAGACATACTTGGTCCGGTGGCCTCGCCCAGCCTGATTTCCGGTTACACGTGTTTTCACCGTGTTAATTATACAATTACATGAGAACCAAGGACAAGGCTGCCTCTGGCTTTGCTTCCTCTATAAGTCTACAGAATATTTCCTTCATGAAAGTAAACAAAGTTTGATATATGTGTGTCTTGGCTATTAAACAACATATTTCTTCTTTTACTCATATTTGTACTACTCCAACATATCAACGTAATGTAGTGGAAGGGTGCATGAGATAAGTGTTTAAGTTTGGCAATCAAAGCCTATGAAAATCATTCGGGCTTTCTGCATAAAAATGGTATTCAATGGTACTCAAAATTATCTTTTCCTGTTTTCAAGTTGCAATTGTTCTAAAAGGAACATCGACATGCAAAATAAGAAACCATAAGAAAGTAAACCCCCATAGGTTTTATTGATGGTGGTCTAAGCACAGAGATAATTTCAAAAAAGTATTCTATTTCTACAACACATTCATTACAACAGAAACTAAAATTTTGGTCTTTTTAAGATTTACTAGGTAAATTTCTGAAATACATTTTCGGAATCATTTTTAATGAATCAAAAAATATATCGTCAATTTAAAGTATGTATATTTTTTAAGTTAACAGGAAACGAAACTAAGTGCCATTTTCAGTTCCTTTTTTTCTTTTTTTTTTTTCTTTTTTTTTTTTTTTTTTTTATATACAAATAAACTATAAATCCTGACTTTTCCCACCTTTTTAAATAGCAGTGTTGATACTTTGTAGAATATGAAATCTTTCGATTTTATGGCAATTATTAAATGTAAGGATGTAAGGCCATCAAAAGTTTGACCTTCGAGATATAAAGCCTCGTAAAGAAATAGTTTTGTTTGTCGGCTAATAGCATGCAAGAGAATCAGTAATCAACTAAACAACGTTAATCAGTGCCTTTAGGTAAATAAAATCGATGATCAAGTTTTTTTGAATATATTGCACTGTTTGATAACATCTATTTTAAACATTATGGGAAGTATATCAATGTTCTAGCTATTTATTTTCATTGCATTTGATTTGTTGTAGAAGAGGTTTACTGATTTTATAGAAATGATTATTTCTATGCAGAATTGGTAGTGAGCTACCTGTGTATTTGTAATTCCACATGCGTTTATACTAAAGATGAGCCCTTGGAAAGTAGTGACGTCTCAATTTGAGTAAAAAATTCTCGAAGGAAGTTCATTCAATAATCAATAAAACAAAACAAAGGAACGAGCAATTTCTTAATTGAAACAAGCTCTGAACAAACAAGTTGATAAAACAAGGATGTTAACAGTTTGTTTAAGGTCTCCTGTTACAAATTTTATGGATGAAACAATGATCCTGTCAGACAATTCAATCTATTATAAATCAACTGATTTTTTCTTCGTAGGGCCATTGTTTACACACTGAATTTTCTTAGATTTTTCCCGTTTGACTGATCTTGACAAGGAGCAGTTGGCGGGTATGACCGGTTGACAGGGGCTGTGTACTCCGCCACGGCTTTTTATCACAATTCTGATGTTGTAGAGCTCCAATTTTGCTTTTGGTATTGTTTGGGATTTAAAAAAAAAAAAAAAAAATTAAGAATTTTTTAAATTTCAACTTTCACATGTATATCAAATAAGTATACAAAGTATATTCACACATATATTTTCACTTAAGTACCTTTTATAAATATCATATACAGGTATCAAACCTGCATAAAGACACACACATAAACATATACACATTTAAACACATGTGAATTTTTTTTATCTTGATTACTGTTGGTATCTCCATATTTCATTCAACATTTAATTCGTTAAGTTGATTTAATAGGATGACTTAATTTACTTAAACATTATGTAATGAGGGTAATCGTACATTATCATGTAACAAACAATTCCATTAAATACCCTCTAAATTCTTAAGGTGTTCTCATTTCCTAATACTTGATAGTATTTTAATGTAATAGGATGACATTAGGATAATACACAATAACATTTCTCAATCATATATCTTATGTGACTTAAATGAATTGATTGAGACGTTTAGTCTCCTAACATAAGGTACTTTGATTATAACCAGTCATTTGCTCAATATCCCAAAAGGCGTTGTAATTATCTAACGACATGTGTCAAGATAATAAAATAATAATTGCAACAGACATCTCAAACTAGGTGATTTATTGTCATATAATGCAATACAATAGTAAACTATAGTATATATTTTGATCCTTTGATTTACTATGAAACGTTGCCT
>NW_026922067.1:0-19177 GCF_032062105.1 Saccostrea cuccullata | reverse complement strand
GCACAAAAATGTGTAAAGAAAAAAATAATAATAATAATAACTAGATACGATCTCGTTGCGAGCAACGAGTGGGTCTTCCGTCCGATTCTTGATGAGATGAGATGAGATTTTGATTGAGATTTTCATTCAAAAATAATGATAATGTTGCATGTTGTTTAGAACATAATTTTTAAGATCTTTTTCCAACACAGCTCATCAAAATATTTCCGATTTTGGAGTTATTGATTAAAGACTTTTGGTCCATCTCGGTCCCTAATAAGAGTGTCTATCCCATTTTCCTCTATTTTCCCTTAAAACTTAGTATTTTGCACACTTTTTGTTCATTAACTGTCCAGATTTTTTTTTTCGTTTCCGAGATATTTGCAAATATTAAGGGCCAAACTTGTGACTGCTGTATAATAAACTTTTGTAGATTAAAGAGATAATTTTTTGCATCATTAATGTGTAACAAATATAGACTGTTGTATAGTTATCAAATAAAAACGTTTGACCCCTCTCAGCCCTTAATATGATGAGTTATCGCTTTGTCCTTTATGTCATGTTAACATCGTATCATTCTTCAAAAATATTGTACAATCAGTTTATAAAAATTATAATATTATACTTTGAAAGATACGAAGCAATATGTCACAAAATTCAATCTGGAGTCGTAACCTAAATTTTGACCTTCTATACCGAGCTTCCATACTAGTACAATGTAAGTTTTTTTCGGAAAATATCTATACTCGTGCAACGGGTTTGGTGGAACATGGTAAGGTGACCTCTATTGTCACTGAAAATTTCAGCGTTCTAGTTAAGCCATTTTTTAGTTCCTTCACAGACTTGGAGGTCCTGTGAATTTTAATAAAGGCGGTCTTCTGAGTTTTGATAATGGGCGATAACTTTCGACTGCAAGTTAATATTCCTAAACTTGTTAAAAATATATTAATACATCAATTATGAAAATATGGATAAAATCTAGCTGCAGATCTGTAGCTTTCCGAAAATATATATATTGATAGACCGGAGAGCTACAGTGCCACCCATTGAAAAAAAACTGTATATTTATTGCGCACAAAAAGTGCGCTCGATTCTTGATTCTTACCTAAATTGCAAAAAGTGAAAGATTTAAAAGAATTCCTCTTTCCTCTATCAAGTTCTTTCGTAGTTGACATCTGATCGAGGCATATTGGACTGAATTATCTTTAACACCGAAATGGCATTTTACATAAGCAACATGTTCGATGATTACAATATCAGGGCCAGTAGGAATATTTACAACGATTATGAGGAATGTTTTATTGTGGAAAGAGTCAAAGGATATGTTAGGAACACACAGTTAGTAATATTTTGAGTCTACAGTTAAAAGAACATGGAGAAATAAATCGAGAACCGAGCGCTTTTTTGTGCGCAATAAATATACAGTTTTTTTTTTCAATGGGTGGCACTGTACCTCTCCGGGCTATCAATATATATTTTTGGAGAGCTTCAGATTTTCAGCTAAATAAAATCGTGTTACCTTATTATTGTCGATTTATTTTCATTTTCTTGAGTACTTTTATCAGTTTATGCCTCCTGTGAGGCTCTGTTAAAGTGAAATAAAATGTTTCAAAATTGTTCCAGATGTGAATTCAATGTTGTAAAGACTTTGAAATAAGTCTTAACACATGTAAAATGATAATTTATTAATTATAATAATTTTAACTTAATTATTCTTTAGAATGTTATGAATAATAATTTCTTTGATTGCCAGACTCTATCGCAGTCTAATACGAAGTGTGGTGTGGTTTTTTTTTGTGCGTTTATGAACTTCAAGTACCATTGTAATTTGTTTTTGCCTGAAGTAGTGCGTTTGCTAGTTTCATATAAATAGCAAACTACTCTTAGATTTAGGAACATCTCAGTTTAAAGAAACAGAAAGCAGGCGGCACGTGCGTGGCGTTTTTTGGAACACTCTAGTTTATTTATTTTTTTTTTTTAAATTTTGTGTAATGTGATTCGAATTTTAAAAAATCTTTTAACAATACATGTAAATGAATGTAATCTGAAAAATAACATTAAAATTTTCATATGAATTAGCGCTGTGACCCCCCCCCCTCCAAGAAAAACCATATAGATATATATGTGTGTGTGTGAGAGAGAGATAGAGAAAGTGTATGTGTGTGAGAGAGAGGGAGGGTGTGTGTGTATATATATATATATATATATATATATATATATATATATATATATATATATATATATATATATATATATATATATATATATATATATATATTGATATATGCATGTTACTAGTAACATATGTATTTGCTTTACACCTAACGCATTTTGGGAAAGACTTTTCGTTTTGTTTGTTTGTCTTTGTTTTCTCCTTGAGATTCTTGATTTGTGCATGTAGCCTATTTTATTCTGTTTTTTAACCATATGGTATTTACAACTGTCTCCGTAAATCTTCGACAATCTCTGGCTGGTCGGAGATTTACGGAGACAGCTTTTCGAGGGTACTGCTTGAACACACACACAATGTAGCCAAAGTCAGAATCGATTTATTGCTAGCGCTCTCGAGCGCTAGCATCTACGTTAGTCCAAATTCCTTGAATACGCATGCTCGGCCGCCATGGCCGTGCATTCTGGGAAAACTGTGAAATCTATTACAGATAGACCGTACGATAACAATTTCGTTGTATCATGTTGTAGCATGAAATAACTGTTTATTTATTGTGTAGCTTACACTTTAAAGATAACTTCATATTTATAATATTTCACATTCTGGGGGTTTTGTTTGCTGACGGAAAAGCCCGAGTCATTATCTGATTCTTCTAAGCAATGACAAGGGAGTTTTTTTTTCTTTTTTATTTTTTTTTTACATCTATAAGCACAACCAAAGATATATTCTAATTTCTGATTGGTCAATTCAGCCAATCTTCCAAATTCCAGAAACAGAAGCAAGAATTTACAATAAAAATAACGAATAAATCCACTATTTGCGTTTAAAAAATTCTGATGTGTATGGCTTTTAACCTATCTTGACAAAGATGACCCCAAGGACCAATTAAGCTACTTCACATGCGTTCCAAACTCTCTTGACTCTTTACACAACATACACTTTGAGTTATTTTCTATATTCCTTTCAACTCCCATGTATGTTCTTTGCTAAATTGCCAAGCAATTCTCTTCTTTAAATCAGCTCATACATGCAATGTCTCAATCGGCATCTTCTTCATATTACATAGAGCCCCCCTTCCAGTAAAGGTTATATATGTTCCGTTGCACCAAAACTCGAATACTGTATAGGTCACCCACCCACCCGTGTTTCTTTACCTATGTGTCTATAAAATACGCTTCACAAAACAATAATAACTTAATCACTCTCCAGCCTCGATAAAAATTAAAGAATTCAGCAAAATAAATCACTTCACCACGGATCTTCCTTTCTGTGTTTAAAAATTGCTACGGCGCTAGCTCACCTATCTTTTTAAAAGATAAACTTGTAAAGAAATATTATAATCAAAACTTTTCGTTGTAACAAGCGAATAAATATGTGTGACCCCCTTTATTTTTGTCAAATGTTTATTTAGGCTTATTTTATTCTGTGAATTTTTAACAATATGGTATTTACAACTATCTTCTTTTTTCCCTTGTTCTTGTTATTGATATTTTCTGATGTTTCTTTTTCGATATATTTATATGTTCTGAACAGCTTTTCTACAATACGTCTCGATATTAACACACACACAATCTATCAATGACTGTTTACATTTATTTAATAAAAATTCGAAATATATACCGTACGACTTATCGAGACCCGAATTATTTATTTTCTATGCAAGGGGTAAATCTAGTCTTCAGCAATTTTGGCAGGTGATACTAAGGATTCAGTGATACAAACGCATGTTTTCTAAAGTTTTTATGCATTATTTAAACCAAAAAATGCACCTGAAAAGTTTGAATAAAAATTTGTGCGCCGGTAAAAAAGAAATAGCTAAAAATCCGAAATCCGGGACCGTCGGAGTCGGGCGTTTGGAAGACTAAGGTTACCGCTTCCCTTATTCTGGCAGAGCGATAATTGCGCAGTTGTTGAGTAAACAAAGAAACAGAGGCAAAAGTTGAAACCTGCAGCAAATGTACAAAGAAACAAGCGATATAATTGAATAACAACAAGGCAGAAGGTGTTTATAGAGCTGTCTGTTATCGTAAGTATTTCAGAGTGCTTGTTAATTTTAAAATGATAGCGTATATGCAATGCGAAAATAATCCGCGCCATTTTGATGTAACGAGGACGAAGGCCAACGGACGATGCCAAGGCTGTGTGAGAGGTACAGTGGCAGGAGAAATATTTCTAGCAAAGACGAAACGACGCCGCCATATCATTTTATAGATGCAATTAAAAAATTCAAATCTCAAGTCAAAACTTTTTCTGTTGTTGTTTTTTTATTTTATATTATAAATCACTGCATAAGACAGTGCTATGAAATAAATTACTGATATAGTACAGTACATGGCCATGAGTAAGTCATTATTGCACTTTTACACTATATGATTTTCGAGGGAAAAAAACGTGTGGTCCATTTTAACCAAATTTTCATGACTTTTTCATCAATTATCAGTTTCAGACCTAGGATTATTTCTACCTTCATAATTATGCATAGCTGCGTGTACCTAGGTATTAATACTTACCCAAAGAAGGTATATTATCTTACTTTTTGCTTTAATTATATATTGTGATCAAATGCAGGAATGGCGAAATATAGTGAGCAACTAATTGTTTAAAACAGTCACAATGATGATCAATGTTACACAATTTTGGCTATTATTGACTTTGTAAATTAACAATTTTGCATGTATTACTTTGCAAAATTGTGAACTTATGAAATAATCATTTTCTGGCCTAATTTTTTTTGCATTTATCATCAGTCTGACTGCATTATTAAACTTGCTGCTCACAATATTGCGCTGTTCAGTATTTGGCCATAAAATCTATATTAAGCAAAAATTAGGTAAAAATTGTTAAAATAAGTAGGTTTAAATATTTACGTAGCTGCATACTGCAGAGTCAAACATTTTTGTGGGGGTTTAATTCTTGTTTTTAAGGTATGATAATATCTACGATTTCATGTCCACCACACAATATAAAATGTTACATACATAAGTAATTATTAATTCTTGATCCATGAAATCAAATCCCCACAAACCAAGAGATTTTCTGCAAACCTCAAAGATATAGGAATAGTCTTAGGATATCCGATTGGACCTGATCATGCAGAATTGTCCTTTTTTTCTGTTTTGTGCAGCCAAATAGAATGAATCAATACACTAATCATTCAAAACTATTAAATTGTCAAAATTTCATGACCTCCTGAAATTACTTTGATATCTTAACAAATTAGAGTTGTAATTTTTTTAATGTGCATGTGATGTGTGATATCACTGCAGTGCCTATAAATAAAACTATTTTGAGATTATATCTAGAGTTGCCAAGAATTCTATATTTTTTGGTGTTTAAGTCATGAAAAATTCCCATTTGAATAGTGTTATACCCATAAATTAATTTGAATTTCAAACTAATCTCTTAGTGAAAGTATGCATAATCCCCTCTTTATTAAACTATGTAATAAAAATTATTATAACCCCCGCTTGAAAAGTGGGAGGGTATATAGTAATCGGTATTTCTGTACGTCCGTGACATCTGTTACGCTTTATCTCTTATCCGCAACTCCTCATATACTACTGGGTGAAATTATATGAAACTTTCAAAGAATCTTTATTACATATTGCCATTGTGCATTTCCTATTTTACTTTTTTATTTGACCTGTATTTTAATTTCCCATAGCAAAACATGGAGATAGCCATTATATGTTTACCTATGACATCACATATAGAAGCTTCTGGATAATATTTGATAGGACGAGTTATTCCTTTGTACACATTACCGTAAAACAAATATATAGCAAACATGGACATTATGGGAGGCGGGGGGTATCATTTAGTGACCTTATTGCTCACAGTACCTCTAGTTTACCACAGAAATTTTGAGCAAATGAAGGAGAATTCAGAAATCAAAAATTTTCCTCTGTTCATCAAGGGCACATAACTCTTCAAAAGCTTTTAATGTGCAAAATAACAGTGTCCTTACATTTTATAAGTTTTGTGAATTCATTTCACTTTAATCATTATCTAGCATTGTGTTTTAACTAGTTTACAATTATTTAAAATCATTCAAATCCCTTCATTATACATTGAGTACCTTAATTCACAATCATTTTGTGTACCCTTGGGAAAAGTTCAGATTAATAGGGCTTACAGATTTACAACAGAATTTGTAAGAATTTTTTCTTTGCAATTGCAGCTCTTGTAAAATCATATTATCCATTATCGATGTAGTGAACGCACAAATTAATTTGACATAACAAATTAAAATTAGGAATTAGTAAATTTTTGATCATCTGAAAGAGAAAATTGTAAGTCCAAGCTAGAAGCATGTAAACTTTTCTTCCAAAGGTTGTGATAGCCTATAAGATTATTACAGTTTATGAAGTATATTTAAGGAATCACTGTCGAGTTCTGAGAGTATGCAGGGCATCAACAATAGTGGGAAACATGGGATAATTTGCATAACGGGCGAAGCCTGTATGCTAAAATTATCCCATGTTTCCAATTATTGTTGATGTCCCTGGCATACTCTCAAAACTAGACAATGATTCCTTATATTTCCATTTCATTGTGA
Organism: Saccostrea cuccullata; assembly: GCF_032062105.1. NCBI lineage: Eukaryota > Metazoa > Mollusca > Bivalvia > Ostreida > Ostreidae > Saccostrea > Saccostrea cuccullata. Next base: position 12,470 of record NW_026922067.1, on the reverse strand, counting down.
AATAAAATTGTAGAGTTATACATTAAAAATGTAAACTAATAGATTTAAATTACACGAGGACTTCTATGCCAATTTCAATAGTCCTCGCACATTGACGTCGAACACAAAGGCAGCCGCACGAGATTTTCATGCATATTTTGCCTCCTTAGCGTCAGACACAGAGACAGATGTGCACGAGATTTGCATGCGTATTAGGCCGCCTTAGCTGCTGACCTATTGACCTGCCTAATTTACATTCCGGCAGAATTATCAAGAAATAAATTTCCCCAACTTTCAAACAGTTATGACAGAGAAAAAAAAATTAGAAATGGAAATATACCTATATAAATATCACATATATTTACATATATTTCAATTTTATAACTTTTCAAGATATGCCTCTTATCAGTGGGATAAAGATCTTAATTGTGATCTTTATTTCACTTTCATTATTTTTATGCGCCTAGATCAATAGATCCAGGGCATATATTGTTTTTGTCCAGTCTGCTTGTCTATTTATCTGTTTGTCTGTTTATCTGTTTGTCTGTCTGTCTGTTGTCAACTTTAACCTTCGCCAAAACTTTTGAACCATAAGAGATACAGACTTCATATTTGGTATGCATACTCCACTAATAAAGTTCTTTCAAACGGCATGAAGGTCAATGACCTTGACTGTGACCTATATGCTAAAAATAGCTTTTTCTACTGTTTGTCATTACTGTTGAACCATGAGAGATAGGGACTTCATATTTGGTATGCATACTCCACTAATAAAGTTTTTTCAAACGACTTCAAGGTCAATGACCTTGTGACCTTGACTGTGACCTATATGCTAAAAATAAATTTTTTTTTACTATTTGTCATAACTTTTGAACCATAGGAGATAGGGACTTCATATTTGGTATGCATACTCTACTAATTAAGTTCTTTCAATTGACACCAAGGTCTATGACCTTGTGACCTAAATGTGACCTATATGCTAAAAATAGCTTTTTCGAACTTTGTTGCCACCGGGCGCATTGTGTTTCACAAACACATCTTGTTTCTTTAAGTTTCAAAGAAATTTTGTATTTAAGGTTATGTACATACATAATTTGGTGAATTTTTACAAATATTCTCAAAACTATTTTAACTTGATGTTGCTATTAAAGACATGTTTTAATTTCATTCATTTTTAAGGGTAATATTTAAGATATTTTTTCTTATTCGGGTATCAATAAAAAGAAATTATTAGACTAGGACAAATTGTCATGTTGTAATACAGATGCATTCATGTGCTAATAACATATATTTTGTTCATAGTTTTAAGAATATAATGTTTTTGATGCAAAATATTACATCGAGGGTATCTCAAATGTCCAGACAATTCATCCAATGATTTTTAAGGTAGATTGTTTAAATGTCGCAAGTCATTGAACACATATAAAAGAGAAAATTTCAGCTGTCAGTGTTGAGGTACAATTAGGTCAAAATGAAAGGGAATACTAAGTTATATAGAGGTTAGCGCACATATTTGTCTGGATAACTTTTTACATAATTTCGAGATATTTTTATTATGCAAAAGAGTTGTACATTTGTAAGAAATATGCATGCACATGGAGTTTTATACACCCGAATCACTAAACTGGGGATATATGTTGTTAGCTCACCTGAGATGAAAGTTCAAGTGAGTTTTTCTGATCACATTTTGTTCCATCTGCCTGTTTGTCTGTTTGTTAACTTTTCACAATTTTGACCTCTCTAGAACCACTGGGCCATTTTCAACCAAACTTGTCAAAAAGTATCCTCTGGTGAAGGGGATTAAAGTTTGTTTAAATTTTGGACCACGTCTTCATTCATGGGGAGACAATTCAGAAATAGTGAAATACTGTGCGCCTGGAAAGTTGAAAGTTATGGGGAAACATCTTCAGACCTGGTAGTTAAGATTAAAATTTGTTTAAATCATGACTCCCAGGTGTAGGGCGGTGGGGCCAAAATGGCCGACCAAAGTTTTACATAAAAATATTTTTTAAAATTCTTTTAAAAAATCATCTCAAGAATAGCAAAACCATATTGATAATAGTTTTTCATATTTTTCATATTTATATAGAAGCATTCTCAGGTAGTGTAGATACAAGTTTGTACAAATCGTGACTCCTGGGGGTGGGCGGGGCAACAATGGTTTCCCAAAGTTTTACGTAGAAATATAAGAAAGTTCTCTAAAAATCTTCTCCAGAATAACAAACCCATGATTGATCATATTTATATGGAAACATTCTCAGGTAATGTAGATTCAAGTTTATTCAAAGCATGACCCCCAGGGGTTGGGTGGGCCCACAATGGCCAATCTTAGTGTTACAATAGAAATATTTGGGAAAATTCTTTACAAATTTTATTCTAAAGAATAACAAAGCCATGATTGATCATGTTTATATGGAAGCATTCTCAGGTAGTGTAGATTCAAGTTTTTTAAAAACATGACCCCTGGGGGTAGGGCAGGGTCACAATGATCAATCAAAGTTTTACTTGGAAATATATAGAAAAATCCTTTAATATCTTCTCTGCTTCTTGGTATTAAACCAATGAACTATCAACATAGTTACAATGAGGAACATGGTTACGATGAGGATGGCTTCATCTTCCAGATTAATGAACTTTAGGGTCAGGGATTTGGTGTTAGGGCGAAGTACCTCAAATTTATATTCAAAATTGATTAACTTCATTACCTCCTGTGGGTGGGCTGATGGCAAAATGGGTTTTAAAGTTTTTCAGCTTAATACATCCAAAATATTTTTAATTTAATTCTTTATTAATAACAGTATTTCAATGAAAGATTCTCAGGTAGTTTAAAGGAGGAATTGTGCAGAACATATCCCTTGAGGTAGGATAGGGTAATGATTTTTTCAATCGTTTGTTTGACTTTGTCATGCTTATTATGTCATCTGTTTGTTTTAGCTCTACTGGTTGGAGACCAGATGAGCTAATGCGATAGTAATGTGTCTGTTGTCTTTCCTTCTGTAAACAATTTTTCAAAATGCTTCTCTTTTATCCATGTCTGTATATTGGCCTACTGTTTATGCACTCTCTTCAACAATATTCATGAAAAAGTGTGTACTACTTTGAATATAAATAAATAATTTTTTTCTTCAGGGAAGATGTAGTAATCTATGGTATATTATCAATGTTTTTCAGATGGCAAAGAGAAGGAAAATATCTACAAGACAGCGAATGCTGCAAGACAAGATGAGAAAAAGAGAAAAGAGGCAAAGGCCTGCAGAGGTTCTGCCAGACGAAGTCTCAGCTATGACGACACAACAGTCTGCTGTTCCCTGCGGAACAGTAGATGGAGCTGATTCAGCTCCTCCCGGTAATTTTCCGGGGTTTGGTTCGATGGGGTTTCCACCTAAAGAGGAAAAACCCCTGGCCAGGGTGCAGGCCTCACCTCGAGTGAAAATGCACTCACCTGCCCCGAGGTTGTCACCTCCTCGGGGAAGTCGTCTGTTTGTCCATGACGAGGGCAAGGCACCGTCCACTGACTCCCCACCGTGGGTTTGTGCTCCACCGAGGGCACCTGGATCGGACACAGTGCATATGTCTGATCCAGCAGGACAGGCGCAGCTGGATACCTCCAGGATGGAGGAGACCAGTAGAATATCAAAAGATGAGGGCACTTTAACGAATTCTAAACTGGAAACTGAACGAATATCAAAAGGAAACTTGAACGAAAAACTTGATATTATAGAAAGTATAAACAGAGATTTGGAGACTGTAGAAAGTATGATGGATTTTAGAGATGATATAGAGATCATAGAAAATGTGAGAGAGTCAAGTGATAAAACTGATGATAAGGAAGAAATGAAGGAAACAAATGAGAGTAAGGTATTTAGAAAAGTGAGTGATGAAAGAAATTGTAAAAGTTGGAATATAAAAGATGTAAATGAACAACGTGATCAGAGAGAAGGTTGTAATGTGCAGGATGATGGAAATCATGATTTGAAAGCAAGAAATTTGTACAATGTATCTGTTCAGGGCTCTTTCCATCAAGCTGATCCTATGTTTGGAGACACTGCAGGAACTCAGTGTGTGGCAAATTGTTTATCAGGTTTGGCTTATAATCTTCTGAAAAGTGCAGAAATGTGGCAAACAGCTGATATCAACAAAGTTTTAGTGAATGGAGATGAACTTTACACATACCTGCAGAACTGTTCTTCAATTACAAGTAGGTATTTGTTAGTAGAAGAGTTACCACAGTATTTTGAATGCTATAACAATACATTTGACTTTACAGTGAAGGTCTCGGTACCAAGTTTCATTAGTTTATCAGAGGAGGAGCCATGTTATGAAGATTTTAATGCTTATCCTCTATTTGAAGCTCTCCAGATGGCACTTACTGAGACAAATGGGTGTTTTGTGTGTTTTGGGGGAAATACCCTTTTAATTGGAAAAACTACTGATGGCTTTTTCATATTTGATTCACATGCACGGTGCTCTCGTGGATATTTAAGTGTTAGAGGGAAGAGTACAAGAATTTTGTTAAAGGATGTTCAGGATGTATACTTACATCTATGGTCTCTGGCTCTTTCTATGGGATTTTCAAGAACTGTTGAATGTGAATTAACTGGAGTGCTGTGTTCACTGAAGCATTTTGCTATTGCAGAAGTTAACAAGGTTGAACATGTTGAAGGTGATGTAAAGTTTTCAGAAGCATTCATAAGTTCAAGACAAGGTGTCATGATATCAGATCAATCAAACGTTGAAGAAAATGAGAGATATGCAAGAGGATTGCAAGGTACAAAGCAAGAGAGCTTATTGTCAGATCAGTCAGAGATATCACAGACAAATGAGGTGATATTTATGGATGAGGAAGTAAAACAACACAATTTTATTCCTTTGTCTGTACAGAAGAAGATGGAGTTGAGCAAAGAGTTGGGATTGTCTTATTTTACTTCTAGATATGAAAAGGATGCTGTGATTGTGAAAGGCATGGATATACCTAGCAAGTGTAAAGAAATCCAAGCAGATGGAAATTGTTTCTTCAGGGCAGTATCATTCAGTCTGACAAACTCTGAGAACTATCACCAACTTGTACGAGAAGCTGTTTGTCAACACTTGTTGAAACATGAAACAAAATTTCAGCAGTTTATGAGATATGAGGGATCATTAAGGTCTTACTTGGTTTCCAGTAAAATGTCAGAGGAGGGTGTATGGGCCACTGAATTGGAGATTCATGCAATGTCGCACATGTTGAATGTTGACATTTATACTTATTCAGACAGGAAATGGATTTGTTTTAGTGGGGAAGTGCCAAATCCTGAAGTAATTGAACAGAAGGAGTCTATTTATTTATACCATAGACAACAGAACCATTATGATGTTGTTTTACGTGTTTCAGCAAGTCTATCAGAAAAGGAATCGGTCATGCAAACAATGTCTTGCAAGAGAGAGTATAACTTGCGCAGAGGAAATCGACTTCGAATGAAAGAAAAGCGAGATACTTTTGTATCGAAAGGGCCATTGCACTCGAGTAGAATTCGCAAAGACAAATTAAGGAAAAAGTACAAGGATAGTAAGCAATTCCGGAATAGAATTATCAAGCATAGGAGAGAAATGTATTCAGATGCAGACACAAAGTTTAAAATACAGATTAGGAACAGGGAACGGTATCGTGCTTTAGATTTAGAACACCGAGAAGAAGTTCAAAGGGCAAGTAGAAGAAGAAGTAAACTCCAATACTACACTAGCTTCAATCACAGAGAGGAAAAGAAGAGGAAAATTGTTGGGAGATACAGGTCTGATGTTCAGCACAGAGAACAGGTGAAAGAAAAAAACAAGGAAAAGTACAGAACAGACTCTGAATATCAGGAGAATTTGAGGAAAGCAAGTACTGAGAAGTATAAGACAGATCTGACTCATCGGAAAAATGTTAAGAGGGCCAGTACGGAGAAGTACAAAACAGATCTAAAACATCAGGAAAATGTTAAGAAGGCCAGTATGGAGAAGTACAAGACAGACTTAAAACACCAGCAAAAAGTTAAACAAAGAAGCACTGACAAGTATAAAATGGACTTGGAACACAAAACTAAAGTAAAACAGGGAGCCTTGGATAAATACAAAGAAGATGAAACTTACAGGATGAAAAATAAAGCTGCTCATGTTCAAAGATATAGTTCAAACGAAACTTTTAAAGCAAATATGCAAGAAAGAGCTGCAAGGAGGTATCAAACTGACATCAAAGTCCAATCAAAAGTAAAGAAACGTAGTAAGGATAGTTATTACTCATCTTCAGAAGCAATGAAGAAGAAGAAAGAGAAAGTTGCACAAAAGAGGAGACTGAAGCAGATGAACTTGGAACAGGAAGAGGAAGTTATCAGATTGTTTAAGGAAAAAGCTAAGGAGGGTCCAGATTATGCTTGTACTTGCTGCCATAGGTTATTGTTTAAAAATCAAGTTCAAGCTTGTGAACATCAGATGTATGAGAAAAGTGAATCTGCAAGAACTATTTCTGACATTTGTTTGCTAGACAAGTATTTGCATGAATGTTCTGAATCTTGTCCGGAAGCATGTACCAAATCATCATTATGGATTTGTTACACTTGTCACAGGAAAATAATGAGTGGCAAAGCACCAGCGGAGGCTGCAGTGAACGGTTTGATTCTGGAAGATATTCCACCAGAACTGACTCGATTAAACAGTTTGGAACAGCATTTGATTGCGATTCACATACCATTTATGAAGGTCATGGCGCTTCCCCATGGCGGGCAAAAAAATGTTCATGGACCTGTGGTTTGTGTGCCTTCAGATATGAAAAAGACAATCAGTTTACCCAGAAAAGAAGATGAAAACTTATTGTTGCGTGTGAAATTAAAAAGGAAATTGAATTACAAAGGCTACTTTGAATATCAGTTTGTTAATACAAACCATGTCATGTCAGCCTTATCATACTTAAAAGAAAACAATCAGTGGTACAAGGATTTAAAAATAACATCATCCTTGACTGAAAGTTTGGAGAGTCATGAAGAAATGACAGATGTTGATACAACAGATGAAATTAATGAAGAAATTGTTGCATTTGATACATGTTTACAACCTGTTGATGTTGCACAGGAAGTTTTAGATCATTATTTCGATGACGTGTATAATATTGCACCAAGCGAAGGGAAGAATCCTGTTCGAATGTTACAAGAACCTGGCAACGAAGCGAAGGCATTTCCTTGTCATTTCCCAAGTGGTCGTTTCTCCTGGAATGAGGAAAGATCAGAAAAATTAACTCTCTCGAAATATTTCAATAATAGGTTAATGAATGCTGATGACAGGTTTGCAAAGGATACCAATTACATTTTTTTCAGCCAGTACATGTCTGAATTGAATCAAGTGATCGAAAAAACACAAATTTCACTTAGAAAGTCACTATCAAAATGTACCAATGGAAAACCAATTACGATACATATGCTGCAAGACCCGACTACTCTCTCCAGTTTGTTGAGAAATGATGATGCTTTAAGATTTATGCAGCCAATAAGAGGAACTCCTGCCTATTGGTCAAGTACTCAAAAGGACATTTTTGCCATGCTGCGACAATTAGGAATCCCAACTTGGTTTTGTTCGTTTTCTGCAGCGGAGTACAGATGGAATGATGCTGTTAAAGCTATATTGCAACAGCAGAATGATAACAGAGATCCCGTTGAGATGGAGTGGTCAGAGAAAAATGAAGTTTTAAGATGCAATCCAGTCACAGTGGCTAGAATGTTTGAACACAGGTTTCAAATATTTCACAAAGAGGTCATTCTTTCCCCAGCAAAGCCAATAGGAAAAGTAATAGACTTTTTCCAAAGAGTCGAGTTTCAGCAGAGGGGATCCCCACATATGCATTGTTTATATTGGGTTGAAAATGCACCTAACATTGATTCTGATGGAGAAGAAGCTGTGTGCGACTTCATTAACAGATATGTGACATGTTCTGTTCCTGCAGATAGTGATGACCCAGAATTGAGAAAAAGTGTCTTAGAAGTACAACAGCACAGCAAGAAACATTCAAAGTCTTGTAAAAAGAAAGGCACAGAGTGTAGGTTTAATTTCCCAAGGCCCCCTTCTCAAAAGACTTTCATTACAAGTGCAAATGAACAAGAAAACGCAGAGGAGTGTGAAAAAGAGACAAATGTAAACAAAGCTTTTGCAAAGGAGATATTACTTAGTGTTTGGGATAAGGTACAGAATGATGGTGAAAGAATCAAAACAACACAAGAATTGTTTGATGATCTATCACTAACACAGGAGCTGTACGAAGATGCCTACAACATGTTATCGACAAAGAGATCAGTTGTACTTGAACGCTGCCCGAATGAGGTATGGACGAATCAATACAACAGATGTCTGTTGAAGTCCTGGGATGCTAATATGGACATACAGTTTGTGCTGGATCCTTTCAGTTGTATTGTTTATATAATTTCCTATATATCAAAGTCAGAAAGGGAAATGGGTATGTTACTCAAACAAACAAAGTTGGAGGCTGAGGAGGGAAATCACGATGCCAGACAAACGATGAAGAAAATTGGTTCAGCTTACTTGCATCACAGAGAAGTAAGTGCACAAGAAGCTGTGTACAGAGTATGTAACTTGAAGATGAAAGAATGCTCTAGGAAAGTGTTGTTTGTGCCTGTAGGTGACAACCCAGTGCGCTTAAGTAAGCCACTATCAGTGCTTAAGAAGAAAGCATCAAAGGATGAAGAGATAAATGTTGAGGAAGAAGATGAGGAGGATGAAGTTTGGATGACAAACATTATTGAACGTTACATGAACCGACCAGATAAAGCAATTTTCCATGAAATGTGCCTCGCAGAATTTTGTTCAGAATTTAGAGTGCTTGCTAAATCACAAGTTCCGAAGAAGGAAAATGAGAATGTTTTTGAATTACAGAATGGAAAGGGTTTTGTGCAACGAAGAACAAGAACACAGCCTGCTGTTGTGAGATATCCCAGGTTTAATGCTGAGAAAATGTCAGAAAAATATCATCAGTCTCTCTTGCAACTTTTTCTACCCTATTGGACAGAGGCACAGTTGAAACCACCAGGGTTTGAGTTATATGAGGATTTTTATGAGACTGGTTATGTGAAAATTTTGGGGAGAAAAAAGAAGGAATCTGTGAAGTCAATAGTGGATTTCAATCATTCACGTTATGCAAAGAATGAAGATGTTATTGACAATGCTCAGGAGGCATATGAGATGATTGGTGAACCAGAGGATGCATGGTCACGAATATGTCCAGAAACAGAGGTTCTTAGAAGGGAGGGTATAGCACAGAGAAAGGAAACTACAGTGCCACAGGAGGAAAACATAGATATCATACCGGATATCGAAAGCGAGAGACATAATGCAGATGTCATGTATCATGTTCACCAAAATGCAGCTTCAAGAGAGGAAATGCAATCTGTTCTTCAAACTTTGAATGAAACACAGAGTGAAATATTTTACTTGGTGCGCGACTGGTGTTTAGGAAAGATTGCAGGAGAAAAACCTGAACCATTACATTTATTTATTACTGGTGGTGCAGGAACTGGTAAAAGTCATCTCATAAAAGCCATTCATTATGAAGCATCACGTTTGCTTTCACGAATAATGACTGAACCAGATAATGTATCAGTGCTTCTCGCAGCATTCACGGGAACAGCGGCTTTCAACATAGGCGGAAATACACTTCATCACCTATTTTCATTAACAAAGTATCTTCCCCTTCCTTATGAACCACTTGGAGAACAAAGTCTCAGTGAATTGAGAGCAAGGATAGGAGATCTTCAGATCCTAATCATTGATGAGATATCAATGGTATACAAAAGGCTTCTCTACTATATACATGAAAGGCTGGTGCAGATTAAGAAGTGCAAAGAGCCATTTGGAGGGGTTTGTGTTATTGCTGTTGGGGACTTTTACCAGCTTCCTCCTGTTAAGCAGCGAAAAGACGAGAGACTTTACAAAGAAAATATGAGTTATCCAATGGACTTCTGGCTTGAGTTATTTAAAGTCATTGAATTAAAAGGGATAATGAGACAAAAAGAAGACTTGTCGTTTGCTGAGGTTCTTAATTCCCTTCGTGTAAGAGAGAGAGATCAACCGTTAACACATCAGCAAAGTGCTATGTTGGAAGATTGTATCAGGGAAGGTCCAGAAGATGTTCTTCATGTTTTTTCTACCAATGAAGAGGTTAACGCATTCAATTTGTCAATGCTAAAGAAATCTTGTGAAGATTTACTGGAAATTGATGCCCAAGATTACAAAAAGGACAAAACGTCGGGGAAACTGATACCGAAAAACAAACCTTTGACAAAATCTAAAAGTGATGGCCTCCCAAGTTCGCTCTTATTGTCTGTCCATGCAAGGGTTATGCTCACAAGAAATTGCAATGTGGAGGATGGACTTGTTAATGGAGTAATGGGGCATATCTGTAAGTTTTCAATGGTTGAAAACAGTGATAGAGTTGTTAAGGCTATAGGTGTAATTTTTGATAATAAGGAAGTTGGGAAGAAGTCCGGACAAAAGACAATGGATGGAAACCTAGTGTTCATAGAAAAAGTACAAGAAGAGATGAAGGAAAAGGCCAGTACGGTGGTAAGACACCAATTTCCAATTCGGTTGTCTTGGGCATGTACAGCTCATAAGGTGCAAGGAATGACAACTGAGAAAGCTGTAGTGAATTTGGATAAAGTTTTTGCTCCAGGTCAAGCATACGTTGCATTGTCAAGGGTTACTTCAAAGACTGGCTTATTTATTGATACAGAAGATTCAACTCGTTTACAGAGAAATATCTATGCTGATCCAGAGGTAAAATCAGCATTAAGTGAAATGCCGAAGGTTACTTTTGATGACACTTCACAAGCCTTACTATCCACTGGGAAGAAAGTAATTCTGCATAACATACAGAGCTTGCGCAGTCATTTTGAAGACCTACAAAAAGATGCAAGGTTTAAAGAGGTTGATGTTATATGCTTAACAGAGACATGGATAGGATCTGGGGAAAATACGGAGAAATATGGACTGCAAGGGTTTCAGTTTCATCATCTGCCTAGAAAGGAAGCATATGAAGAAAGTGTTGTCTCAAAACAAAGTTTACGCATGTCAAAGGGTGGAGGAGTTGGGCTGTACTTGAAAGATAAGGAGGATTATGATATTGTTCTAATTGCCCAGATGAATATTGAAGGAATAGCAGTAAAACTAATCAAGGAAGATATTTTGTTGTTGTGTGTATATCGGCCTTGCATGGAAAAAATAACATCATTCCTACACAATCTTCAGAATGTTTTGGGCTTCTTGAAAACAAATGACTATGACTGTATCATCATGGGTGATTTCAATGAGGATGCAAGAGCTAATGGCCCAATTCAGAGGTTTATGAGAGATCAAAACTTCAGACAACTTGTATCCTTTAGCACTACTGAAAATGGAACAACACTGGACCATGTCTATGTACCTAATTTAAGACAGATTGAGGTTCATCGATTACCCACATATTACAGTTATTAAAATCAGTTGCCAAATGTAGATTGCACCCTGTCATGATACTCCAATTATGTGTAAGCAAAATGCTAAGCAGGTAGCTATGTAACATTGTATATAAGTTTTGATACGTTAGTACACGTATACCAGAGTATATTGCAGGGATATCAGGCAGGTTTACTAGCTGAACTTAATGAAAGAAGATATATTAAACATTTATAATAAAGATATGATAGATGTAAGATTGTATATATTTGATGTTTTATTTGTCCTTCTGTTATTTTAAAATTATTTAAACGATGAAGAGGGTTGTTGAATGCGTTTGAATTACTGATCCCAGGTATAAAAAAAAATTACAGTACATGAAGCAGATAAAAATGCCTGGAATTTGTATTTTAAATTCCGCAGAACAATTAATTTAAAGAAAAATTCAAATAGTGCAGACGATGTTTAGAAAGTTCCAACATATTACAGTTATCATGATACTCTACTACTGAAATTACTAGATTTTTAAAACAGCCCGATATATAAAAGCCGTGTTTTTTGTAAGAGATTTTTGCTCACTGTGAACTAAGAAACAAGAAAGATTACTTTTATTCAAAGTGTACTTTTTTCTTTTGATATGGAGACATCAAGTTTATACATTTAAGCTCTTTGTTTAACCTTATTTATTTAGAAAGTTTGAAACAAAGTATTATATTATCTTACAAAATCATATATCACTATTGCAGTTGATAGGTTGTTCTCAGGGAAGGTACATACAAATCTGTAAAATCAGTTTACAATGTCTACACTGAATTCCCTTAAAAATATTAAAAATCAGTTGCTAGATTTAGATTGAACCCTGTAATGATACTCAAAAATGTGTAAAGGAAAAGTTAAGAAGGTAGAATTAATATTGTATATAAGTTTTGAATTATATAGTATGGGTATATTGCAGGGATATCGGCAGGTTTACTAGCTGAACTTAATGGAAGATATATTAAACATTTTAGTAAAGATACGATAGATGTAAAATTGTTTATTTT